>NC_057809.1:30065541-30069607 GCF_018294505.1 Triticum aestivum
AAAAATCATAATATACCTATTATTACTACGGGGAGGTAGCACTGTAGTGTTTTTAAGATATGCACAAATTTAGGAGCTTAGAGCTGATTCAGTTCAACCAAGTTGCCATTTTCCGGTGCTCATCTGGACAACCTGAAAAAAAAGGAAAACTGCACAATAGAGGCTATAGAACATTCACAGGAAGTGCTCAACAATGCAATACCAAAATTTAATCTAATGAGCGCACTTATCTTTGAACCTAAAAAGGATAAGAATAGACACCCAGAACATACATATACATACATAGGGACAGTCTTGCGCGGGCCGAGGTCTGCACCGCTGCAGGTTTGGCAGCCTACCCACTGAGTCTACTGGCTACGAAGAGGGGACCGTGGTCCTGTTCCGTCTATATGAGGAAATAACTATCAATCACATAAAATGAAAGAAATGTAAAGTGGGAAAGTAGATGGACCAGATCCCAACAAGAATGTGTGTCCATGATTGCCACTTCATAGCTAGTAGACTCAGTGGGTAGGCTGCCAAACTTGCAGCGGTGCAGACCTCGGCCCACGCAAGACTGTTCCTAGCCCTCGAACGGTTCCAAAATGCTGAAACTTTTCATGAGTTTTATTTGGTAATGACAGTCATTCACCTGGTACATGGCTCCATAAACACAGCAATGCCAAACACCGTATTTTTATGTGTTAACCTGAGGCCTGAGCATTAAGGAAAGGACATTACAACATATATAATATCACCATCATTTTTTGTAATGCAACGCTTGCAGTTTCTAACATGAAGTCATGCATACTGGGAACATCAAAGGGTTATGAACGCACTAACCACATCATCATATTATTTGGTGCATCAATTGATCGTCTCCCATCACTTATTAATGACTGATGAATGTAAGGTCCATGCAAATATCACGGTGTGCTTAGCTGCTTACAAAAAATGAGTGTAAATTAACTACTTAATGATGAAAAATAAGGTCCATTTTGCACGGATGAATGCATATAGTGTGACCCATTCCTGACAACATCTCGGAAACGTAGAGAATGACATGCACGTCGAGACAATATCTCTGATCCACGTCCGAGTTTTCATGGAACGCCAGGTCACACGCAAGCTGTTCGGCCCAGCATGTTCTCTCGTGACAGAAGGACACACCAGCTAGCACACATCTTTCCAAAATTAGGTATCACGCATGCATGGTCTCAGATAGCAACGTACAGAGCCTTGCATCAGATCCGTCACAGTAAAATTCGCTAGTCAAAGGTCACATGCGAGTTAAGATATCTTGTTACTGTCTTCTACACTTTCGAGGCCTAGAGTAGACACTGCAGTACCTCACATATTCATCCATGCTAGTAGCTCCATCTCACGCTCCTGTCCTCCTCCGATGTGGCTGCCGCATGCCATTGCTGAATCTCGTGGTGGATGCATCCCACAATTGTTGTGGCTGAGAGCGACCACAGCGACAGCGGTCCCTTTGCCGGAGAGATGGATGCTTTCCAGCACAAGCAAGCCGTCCACTTCGCTGCCGTGAGGTGAGGATGTCCTCTGCGTCCCTGCTTCTGCTTGCCGTCCACACTGCCGTGGCGCTCCACGGCTAGTCCATCCCTCTCTCGCGAGATCTTGGGTGGATGACTACAGTTAGGACCGAGCCCCCATCCGACGGCCATCAACGAGCCGCGGTGGAGGACATCGTCGCCTCATCTGCGTCGGGCCCGACGTGGAGCCTGCCCTGAGCCCAATGGCCAGCCTGCCCCAGCCCGACGTCGTCGCCGTGTAGCTGGATCAGTGCAAGCTGGCTGCCTCGTCAACGCTTCGACTACGATGATGGATTCAGGTAGGTGTTATTTTTTGTCTTCTTTATGTTGTCTAGTACTTTTTTCAATTGTATGGTCAATGGAAAATCATCATGGTCAAGATAAAGAGAGAGAGAGAGAGACCAGAGCGTGGCATTTGTAATGATTTGCACAGATTTCATTTTAGAGTTTTGTACTTAAAAAAAGAGTTGTAATTCCATTACCACCAAATTATGGGTCCTCTTGAGCTTATTGTTCCTTCAACCTGTACGGTCTTTAACCTTACAACCTGTTTGGGTGTTTTTGTGTAATTACTACACATAGTTTCCTATGTTTTTTTAGGTGGTATGTGCAAAATATGCAAAATATGACTTGAGTCTGGATAGTTCTCAGATTGAAAGGAGAGCACTGAACTACTCCCTCCGTCCCATAATGTAAGACGTTTTTTGACACTACACTAGTGTCAAAAAACGTCTTACATTATGGGACGGAGGGAGTACTTAGTAAATGACTATCTGAACATTAGGGTTCATGGGTGTCCGCTGAAGGTTGTTGTTAACTTCCATCAAAGCTTTCCGCTTCATTGTTAGTTTCTTCCATCTTTTTTGTTCAATTTTTATCTTATATGCTAATTTTCCTTTGTGTTACTTGTTAGGAGACATTTTCTGGTTGTCGAAAGGAATTGTTTAGTTACCATGAACAAGAGACTTCCACAACTATCACAAGCTGTCCACCAAGAAAAATAGGAGAATTTCTTGGAGAAATTTCCGGTAGTATCTTATTTATTTGGACAATTAGGAGGTACTATAAGTTTCTCATGCTTTTTCGGCAATGTGCAGGACTTTCTAGAAGTGGCTTCTTAACCAATGATGTATTATTCTTTTAAAAGGCCGCCAACAGTGGCGACGAGGGGATGTCAGATGCAGAGGCTCTTGACCAGGGTTTGGTTGGGCCTTTGGAGCCGCCCTATGTTGTGTGTGCTCTTTTTTTTGAGAATTTTTCTTCTCCCTCCCTAGCTAGAAAATTGCTAAACACTGCAGTTGAGTATGTAAATTGTGCATGAATATGTAAATTTGCTTCTTCTCAGATGCATGTACGCCTCACCTAGTACAGCTCGTGCTAATTAGTTCTCTGACTACGTGCTATTAGCAGCAGCAGATGCTTTAGATGATGTGAATCAACCTTGTAGATATGTGTTGTTTTCATAGCTTGCTAGTAGCAGGAGAAATATACGTGCGATTTCTGTTGAATTTTGGAATGTTTGAGATGTCTTTTTAATTGTGTGAATGACACTGACAAACTACTCGTATTCTGAAAATGTCTGACTTTCATTCAGAGTAATGCTTGAGATGTTCTTTCTCATGTAATATTGAAGAAATATGCAAGAAATACATTATATTGCTAGTTGGAGAACCATGCTACGTGTACTGAGGCCCAACACTGGAGGATAATGACACCACGTGTTTTTAGAACAAGAAAGATTTTCCATTTTCTTTACATGGGCTAGCACTCTCTTATAAGGTAGTATCACCTTAACCGGCTACCACACGGGAGGACTTGCCATTATGCCATCATGCACTTTTCCACTCATGACGCCAGCAGTCTTTATATGTCCAATGCACTCTTTTCCGTTTACAAAACATTGGCGATCTGCTACATCCATGGCCTACGACACTTTTCCGTTTACAAAGATAGTATATTGCTCTTCTAATCTTTGATGCCTCAAAGGGATTTTTTTTTTGGAAAGCAAGGGAGGCCCTCAATGCAAATGATTGGATATTTCAGATTAGCCACAAAATCGTCATCTCCTGTTCTCACATCCGCCAATTCTTCACCCTATGGATGCTTGTGCACGATTTACAAGGATACAAACTATCCCTGACTCTCTGTTTTGACTTTGATGCAAGCGTTCACAACTTGTTATTTAGTTGACAGGACGCGCGCCAAAGTCGTAGAACATGCGAAAGGGGGTAGCTATAGCTTTGCCACGTCTAATACCTAGACAAGCAAGCATTTTTCACTGGTGCATGGATGCACACCAAAGCTGGTGGACCTATAAACCACGATGCCCCACTGACTACGACATCCACAAGGATAACGATAGTCGTGGACATATAATGTGGCTTAAAACCCGGAGATAGAGCATGTTGCATTGTCCATGCCGTCCCCAGTAACCGAGGAGTGCATGTCTCTGCTAGTGCTAGTGCGAGTCGAGGAGCCAGTTTGCTGCCGTCGCTCGACATCCCCTTCCCACTGCCCACGCCAGAAGCCACGGA
>NC_057809.1:30069617-30072283 GCF_018294505.1 Triticum aestivum
GGTAGGCTATGGCCCAACATATATATTCAGTCATAAAAACAAAATTATGGGTTGGACGGCTGGGCCTCACATACTACTCTGAAACGCCATCGTACGCGCACTCAGCGAAGGAAAGAAGCCAGCGAGCGAACTGATTACCCTAAAAAAAGGGAACTGCTTGACCCCTTCCTATTCCAATCACACACGCATTCAACGCAGCTATTTCCAATTTCCCAGCAGCCGCCGATGCTTCGTCTCTTCGCTGCTGCGCGCTCGGCCTCGGCGCTCCTTTTCCCTTTCCTTCCTAATTCAGATCTCCGCCAATTTCAATTCTCCCGAGGCCCGTCGCAAACTCGCTTTGCTCTCCGTTCATCAGCGATTCGACCATCTGACTATCCAAGGTATATCTTGTATTCATATATTGCGGTTCCTAGATGAATAGCCGGCACAGTGGGACTGTTCAACAATTGATGCAATTCTTCTTATTTATATTCAGCATTGTTTCTTATCATGTCATTGAAGAAAGTATCTATCTAGTAGCGATGAAAGGAAAAGGAAGAAAGACGTGGAAGACTTCAACAATCACAACACGAAGATATTCATAATTTTTTGAAGATTAATACTGGTGCTGCTAGTACTTTGATAAACCCAGATGATGAGTTAGCGATAGTTGCCATAGGAAAAGAGCAACCAAGTAATGGGAATTTGGAACTTGATCAACAAGAAGAAAATGTCGACCCCAAGATCGCCGATAACAATGTAAGTGGCTCTGAGAATGTAGGTAATTCATCGAATGCACATGCACAGGCCGTTGCTTGATGAAAAATCACTTTACACATATTTACGATCCAAGAAATTGGCCTAATCTTAATAATAAAGCAAGAGATATCTTAGTTGAGAAAGGACCTATGAGAGAGAGGACAAAAAAATTGAATACCATATAGTGGATGCAGGAAGGCATTGTTCATATGCTCATTATCATTGAACATTAAGCAATGGAGAGGAACATAATAGAAAATGGCTAATTTATTTGAAAAATGCCGACAAAGTATTTTGCTATTGCTTTAAGATCTTAAAGTCTAGCATTAGCATCAATCAAAGTTCCTTAGCATATGATGGATTAGCACATTGGAGACATATTAGAGAGAAGCTTGAAGAACATGAAACTAGCGGTGACCATATTACTAACACACTGATTTTGGATGCATTTTAGTGTTGTTGGTAATATTTCATATATAAGTATATTCATTTTTATTATTACGATGTCTATATTAAGGGCCCCGAGTTTTAGTCTCGTCCCAGGCCCCCGAAATCTCAGGACCGGCCCTGAGTGTGTGGTGTTGTCTCTTTGTGTTTGATGACCTAGTTCAAAGTATCTTTTATAGAGAGACCAAAGTGGGGTGTGTCAAACTGGGTAGGCGGGCATGACCAACGCTAGTGGTCAGTCCGTGAGCTGTGAGCATGTAGCAGGCTAGCAGCCTTTGACTTGTGAGTATGCACGGAGGGATATGGTCAGATGCTGCAAGCTTCAGTAGCCGTATCTCGTAAAACGATATGCGTAGAAGGAGCTAAAAGAAGGAAGATGCATGCATGCGCCCATAGTCATCAGTCTGACGTGCATGCATGTAAAAGCCAATTGAATAGGCATGTGCGTTTGGCAGCTTGTTTGAGCCACTAGTTTGCCGGGAATGGAGCGTCGGTAGAATGAAAACGTTGTTAAGACCGTGAAAAATGAGTGTCTCAACTTTGGTAGCATGTGATAGTACTAAACACTAATTAATCACTACTCCCTCGGTCTCAAAATAAGTGTCTCAACTTTATATCAACTTTAGTATAAAATTGTACTAAGCTTGAGACATTTATTTTGAGACGGAGGGAGTACAATAAAACATGGAAAATATAATTGCTACGGGCTAACATAGAAAACTATATTGGCCGCGTAAGAAATAACATTCGAGATACTATTGATTTTTGTTCCCATGCTTGGCCAACCCTTTCTCCCCTGGTCGAGCAACTCCCTTTGACGGTCCACCGTCGCCTTCGATGATCCATATACTCCCGACCTTTCCCTCTTCCTCTGTGTGTGTGTGTGTGTGTATGTGTTGGTCTAGGGATAGATGGATTAGAATGTAATGTTGGCACGAACACTTGACACGTGGTTAAAGGCACTTGAAATATATATTTGTAGATTTGGCCTAAGGGGATACACACATTATGAGCGGACAATTGTGAATGAAACATGAAACTTATACCCTCACTGTTGTCTAGTATCCCTGTATCATCATACCGACACGAGAACTTTCATTTCCATTGCCCACGCCTTGCACAATAATATGAGTGCACTCTTTTTTACTCAATCGGGCACCTTTCATACCATGAAGGTCGTACCCCTTGGGGCACCACCTTGGTCGACTAGCTGGTGGACAATGGTGGCACCGAACCGAATTTGTCCCTAAACCTTGCATATCGTATGTGGGCACTCTCCTTATTGGGCCGAGCACCATTTATACCTCTAAAATTATACCCCTCGATGCACCTGGCCGCCTTCGACCATCCATATACTCCTGACCTCTCTCTCTCTCTCTCTCTGTGTGTGTGTGTGTGTATGTGTGTGTGTGTGTGTGTGTGTGTGTGTGTGTGTGTGTGTGTGTGTGTGTGTTCGTGTGTGTGTATGTGTTGGTCGGGGC
>NC_057809.1:30073057-30073868 GCF_018294505.1 Triticum aestivum
GGACAATGGTGGCACCGAACCGAATTTGTCCCTAAACCTTGCATATCGTATGTGGGCACTCTCCTTATTGGGCCGAGCACCATTTATACCTCTAAAATTATACCCCTCGATGCACCTGGCCGCCTTCGACCATCCATATACTCCTGACCTCTCTCTCTCTCTCTCTCTGTGTGTGTGTGTGTATGTGTGTGTGTGTGTGTGTGTGTGTGTGTGTGTGTGTGTGTGTGTGTGTGTGTGTTCGTGTGTGTGTATGTGTTGGTCGGGGCATAGATGGATTCGAATGTAATGTTGGCACCAACAGTTGAAGTGTGGTTAAACGCATTCGGAAAATATATATTTATAGAGTTGGCATAAGAGGATACACCAATTATTAACGAACATTTTTGAATGAAACATGAAACTTATACCCCTCACAGTGGTCTAGCATCCCTTTATCGTCATAACGACACGGGAACTTTTATATTCCATTGCGCAAACCTTGCACAATCATATGAGTGCACTCTTTTTATTGGATCAGCCCTTCACACCATGAAGGTCGTACCCCTCGAGGCACCACCCTGGTCAACCAAGATGGCGGTGGACTGAACAGAACTAGTCCCAAAAGCTTCCACATTGTATGTGTGCACTCTCTTTATTGGGTCGGGCACCTTTTATACCTCTAACGTTATACCCCTCGTTGCACCACCCTGGTCGAGCAACTCCCTTTGATGGTCCACCATCACCTTCGATGATCCATATACTCCTGCACTCTCTCTCACTCCCGGCCTCTCTCTCTCTATCTCTCTCTGTGTGTGTGTGTTTGTGTGTGTGT
>NC_057809.1:30074058-30077766 GCF_018294505.1 Triticum aestivum
TGTGTGTGTGTGTGTTGGTCTAGGGATAGATGGCTTTGAATGTAATGTTGGCACCAACACTTGACGCGTGGTTAAACGCACTTGAAATATATATTTGTAGAGTTGGCCTAAGAGGATACACACATTATGAACGAACAATTATGAATGAAACACGAAACTTATACACTCACGGTAGCCTAGTATCCCTGTATCATCATAATGACACGGGAACTTTCATTTTCCATTGCCAACACCTCGCACAATAATATGAATGCTCTCTTTTTTACTGAATCGGGCACCTTTCATACCATGAAGATCGTACCCCTCGGGGCACCACCCTGGTTGACCAGGTGCTGAACAGCGGTGGCACCGAACATAATTTGTCCCTAAACCTTGCACATCGTATGTGGGAACTCTCCTTATTGGACCGAGCACCTTTTATACCTCTAAATTTATACCCCTCGGTGCACCGCCGCCTTTGACCATCCATATACTCTTGACCTTTATCTCCTCTCTCTCTCTCTCTCTCTCTCTCTCTGTGTGTGTGTGTGTGTGTGTGTGTGTGTCTGTGTGAGCGCGCGCGCGCTCGTGCGTGTGTGCATATGTGTTGGTCGGGGCATAGATGGATTCGAATGTAATGTTGGCACCAACGGTTGAAAGGAAGAGAGACGGGGGAGGAAGGGAGAAAGAGAGAAAGAGAAGAGGGGTAGACCACGAGAAAGAGAGGGAGAGGGGGAGAAAGAGATGAAGAGAGACCGAGAAAGGTGGTTCAGGTAAAAAAAGGTAATAGTAGTATATTTAAGTTTCATTGGTATTCATATGTGGAAAAAAATGGATGATGTTTATTGAAGCCAAGAAATGAATGAATTTTTTGGTTCTATAGATATTATCTATAGAACACAAAGCACGAAAGCGCCAGTCATATTCGAAAAGAGTTCGTGATGTAAAAATAAGGTTCTCCTTATCCAATACGAGATCCACTTGATCATGTGTCGCACACATTTGGAGCTGACCCAGTCAAAAGGTTGTGACCATGTGAGCATGCCTTTTTTATTCTCAAGTTCATATTTACCATGAATAAAATTGATCTATCCCTTTCTTTCCTCTCTCATTCCCCGACCATCCCTTTAATCCATGCACCCATTTGAGGCAACGTTTGTGTGTGCGCCTCACGGGCCACCCTTCTCGAGTAGCTTCCTCGCATGGCCCGGCATTGTCTGCGAACATCCCTATACCATCCGCTCTACCTCTTATCTAGTCTTAGCCACCCATGCACCACATGCTATCGACAAAGTTCAACTTGCTTCCTCGCCTCCGTAACCTCCACCTTCGGAGCCCCGGGAAATGAAGTTGACCACCTCCACGCCACCAGGCAGCTAATCGGACGATGATGTTCAGTCCACCAAGCTTGGCTTCAATGGGAGGGGATGGGTGGTGGCCTTCTTGGGACTCAAGGGGCGGCGACCTATCACCCACGGACGTGCCAGCTTCGTGGTTGTGGCGGTGGTACGCAGCCATGGTGGAGTCGGCGATGTCCTCCTCCTCCTCGTCGCCGATCTTACGCCACACCTCGTCCGGCGCCTCTTCGAACTCCTTGTAGGCGGCCTCCAGTTCCGGTGCACGTTGACCATGGTTGGGACGAGTTGCACGCACGCGAGCGCCTTGAGGCCGCGACCACCTGCTCCTGCTGCTTGAGGTCGGGTGCGGAGCGAGGGCGTGCAGCAGCTGGGTGCGGGGAGCACGCGGAGCGGCTGGGCAAGCGCGGCCAGGGCGGGCACGAGGCAAGGCCGGCCGGGCTCGGGTACTAGCAGGAGCGGACTGGGAGAGAGAGGTCGGGCGCGAGCGCGAGCGCGAGTGGATGGTGAGAGAGAGGCCACGCGTCGGCGCGGACGGGCGAGCGTGGCCAAGGAGAGAGAGGTCGGGTGCAAGCGCGGCCGGGGAGTGCAGTTGCGCGGCGCGGCGAGGCAGGGGCAGGCGCCATGGCGAGGGAGAGAGATGAGAGAGAAAAAAGTTGTGTGAGTAGATGGCAGGTGGGTCACACGGGCATGTAGCAGACAGAGTCAGATGAAGAAGACACAGAAAACGCCTCCGATCACAAATCTGATCTAAACTAAAGACGGAAATGGGTCCGAATAGACACAGAGTGACATAATATGAAAATGAGTCCGTGTGTTTGGCAATTTTTTTTTATCTATGCGGACACAAGCGAACTGAAACGGACGCAATGGGTCTGTGGCTCCAAATAATTTTCTCAGACACAGGATCTCCGCCATGTAAGTAGTACACCAAAAATAGGTTGTTTCAAACCTAGCAAACAAAAAACTTTCTGCAACATTTCTAACTTGCAGGCGCCCCAGCGAGAAGGCCATATATGCCAAGTAATGGCAGCCGAAATCCAGGAGAGCAGCTTTCTCTGTTGCATAAAGTTAATGATGTGGAGCCGACAACAACTAAAAATAAAAGGCCAACCATTTAGTGCACAGAATATACGGTCTGTTCATTCCACAAATATTGTTATGTGCTGCTGGTAGTGCACGGTCATGCACGTAAGGAAATCATAATCACATGACCACCACACGCTTGTTTTGCACAAACATCCTTGTTAGAAAACAAAGCATATCCTTGCTTCAATCCTGCATGTCCTATCGTCAAAATTAAATTAAATCTCGTTCTCTAAGTCACGCCGACTCCACATAACACGGACGGGACGAGCCTGCATTTAAATGAAAGCATGTTTATCTTTTGCTATCAGGCAAAAAAAGGGAAGAAAATGGGTGCAGAGTAAACACTACTTACTGTCTTGATCGACATCCCTTGAATGTAAAGTGCATCGTTGTATTCCATTGAAGGGACAAGCATGAATATCTATTTGACGGCCAGAGCGACAAGGTTGTTTGGTGGAACAAGCTGCTTATACAGCAGAACAATGAACACTAAACATCATTAAAACAAAGATAATTCCAAATAGTGGGCTCAATTAGGTCATACGTGCATCTCCCTGTTGGCTTGCCAAAAGAGCCTCCTGAACCGAGCACATCATGGTCGGGTATCACGACACTTGCAAAATGTTCTTTAACCTTGGCAGCACCATTGGAAGAGCTCCCCCAGTATTGCTTCCAGGTGTAGGAACTCCCCTTGAATTCATTGTGAAGGAGTGTTGAACACAAACATAGGAGGGAAGTTGTATACTCCCATATAGCAAAAGAGTGTGTTCAACCACTAGAAACAGGTTGTTTGCACTTGTTAGACCTGCTGGCTGGGAACATAACTGTTCTTCTTTAACTCATGCTTATTTCCGTGGTGTAATAATTGATACTTTTTGACTGAATCTTATGGACGTCTTCGAGAAAGGTGTCGAACCTTTTGGCAGTTCATACATCCATTTTACGTTTAGTTATTCTCAGAACACTTGGGATAGATGAAACCCTTCATCACTAAGAAAAAGACAAAGTGTACGTAGTAGGATTACCAAAACTGTCGACGCCCAGACCCCAATGTTAGAAAGAGGATGCATGCATTCCATGAATAAGCCTGCCATGGCAGGGGCATAGGCCTCCTCTTTGGTCCACCTGCTCTCTAAAGGTATGCACATGGCTTCCTCTTTGGTAGATGTGTTCCACCATAAATCAATAAATAGAAACATTATCCATACAAGAGTTCGGATCTTGATGCAAACCAAGGGTTCCGATAGCACCCTCTGGTGCTAGTGATGCTAGTGATGGTATATAT
>NC_057809.1:30078011-30079059 GCF_018294505.1 Triticum aestivum
GCCACCTCATACCAACAAATCAGAAGAGAAATTTCTTCAAACAGGTTGTGGGCAAGGTGAGTAAATATACTCCATATATTTACTGAACTCCAAATGGACAGCTTGGCTGGTGAGCTTACAGATCAGGTACGAACTTCTCGTAAAAAGTAGAAATCTAGGATTCTAAGTCTTTTTTCCCGTTGCCAACGCAAACAAGCTAAAAGAATTAACAAGAAAAAAATGCAAAGAGGAAAAAGAGGGCACAACCATCCACGCAGATGAGCTGCCTCAAAGTCTTCTAGATTCATACGATCTATGGTCATGCCATCACCATTAGATCATGTACGCATCCAAGGAAATGCCAGCCAGTGAGCCAGCTACCCCCGCCGATCCAGATGCATCAGTGCCGCGATCGGACCAAGGAGCCTCCGCGCCGTCGATGCCATGGTAGGGACGCCCGCGCCTGACACCGCCGAGATGAGCGGCGGGTGGCCTGCCTCCAAGAGGGGGGGGGGGTGAGGGCGTCAAGCTTGGAGGGAAGATAGGGGTAAGGTCGCAGAAGCTGGGGCTGGTCGAGGAGGGTGGCGGCTTTGATGTGCGGGGCGACGGCGAAGGGATGGATCGGCGGCGGAGGGATGGAATGGCGGCGGCGAAGGGATGAATCGGCGACGGCGGAGAGATGGATCTGGGGCGAAGGGATGGATCGGCACGGGCGTTGCAGCGGGGAAGAGGGTGGCTCTGCGTGGAGCGGCGGCGGCGAAGGGATGAAGGGCAGCTGCGAAGGGAGACCTCGTTCGAGGGCAGGAGTCGTCGATCACACGTGCGGGCGATAGGTTCCGCTTTTTTTGTCGCTGGTTAGTTTCCGTAGGTCTTTTTTCATTGGTTAACCATCGTAGGTCTTTTTCGGTTGTACGTGCATGGATGCGGGGTGGGGCCTCAGCACAAGGTTTTTTCGGTTCTTGGTGGCTAAGTCAGAGGTGGGAGGAGGTACAAAAAAACCATGGGAGATGGGACGAAAAAAAACCTGGAAGCGAGATTACCAACTGCTCCATTAGGAGTAGAGATTGTA
>NC_057809.1:30079250-30079570 GCF_018294505.1 Triticum aestivum
TACATCATCTTCTCCTCTTCTGGGAAATCTCAACACAGCTCATAAGTAGCATAGCTCTTGGGGATTTAAACCGCAGCAAACCACATGCTGCCAGCCAACCCTCGCCCCACCCCCACCCCCGCCCACCCTCTCAGTTGTGTGCGCAAGGCCTGGAAAAAGACCAAAGACAACTGGCAGGTACTTCCTGCCCTTCCCGTCTAAGATTTTATGTGGCTAATGCCCCGTTCTTGAATTTCGGCATAAACCCCTGGAAATGCAGGAAATGCATGGAATGTAGCTGGCGGCCCCCGAAAAAACCCTGGACCTGGCACATGTCTTTC
>NC_057809.1:30079830-30099044 GCF_018294505.1 Triticum aestivum
AGGGACTCCCAGCCCTTTCCGTCCATGATTTCATGTGCCCGCTGCTCCGTTCTTAATTTTCTGGCATAAACCCTTGGAAATGCAGAAAATGCACGAAAATATGACTGGCAGCCCTGGAAAAGGCTAGGTCCTGGCACGTGTCTTTCAATGGACTCGTATGAGCGCACAGAAAGTTTTGAGACCATCGGAGGAACGGGCTCCAAACCCCCTTCACAAACCTGATGCATCCCCGCTACAAAGCTAGATCCCTTATGGGAGAAGGTCCTGTTTCCAAACAACCTTCGTTAAAGGGTATGAGCCACCGCCTGTCCTGATCGATAGAATTGTTTCGGAGCGACGCCTAGGGCTTGGGGGTTTAAGTACCGCACAGTTCGTCGACTACCATTCATCAGGGTCTCGGCACAGGTCGCCCACCGTCACGGGTCAGCTACAAACGGCCATGCCACGTGGCTCCTATTTGTCAGGTGCCTCTAACTAGTTTCCCGGCATATTGGGCATAAGCTGGGTAGCTTTGACTAGGTTCCCAGCAAAGCGTCCCCACGTCACGGCCGTCAGCTGTAGACAGCCAGGCAACATGGCTCGTATTTGTCGGGTGCATTTGAATAGGTTCTCAGCACACTACGCATAAGCCAAGTTCTTTCATGTCTGTCGAGTGCATTTTGCATGGAGCTCGGTACTGCCTCCCATGTGCCGTGTCCTGTTGTTCACCGAGAGGCAAACTCGGTGAACACAGCTTTTGTCATGATCCCGTGTTCTAGTATTTGGCAAACAAAAAAGAAAGAATTCAGTGATGACAATTTTCTAGTAGTGTCTTCTTGGTGTTTTGTGCTGTGGGCCGGCGATGTACTTCACAGATCATGGCCGTCGGCATCTCCTGGTCTACATCGACGACTTTCCAGCCGCTGTTTCTACAAGCTCCTGGGTACAAAAATGTTTGCTCAGTCGAGGCGGCATCAAGCTATGCTCACGGCACGCTGCGGTGGATGCAGGAGGAAGAAGACTTTGGCTCCCCCAATAATAATTCAAATATTATTTTATTTTCTGTACGGGTGAGTTTGTGAAGACACGTGTTACTTAATATATCTGGCTTAGGCCTTCTGGCAAAAGAAACTAAAAAAAAAAACTTAGTGCCATAGGAACGAACGTGCAAGCATGCAAGGTGACGATGCTTCTCCTCTGTGGACTTCGCTTTGACTGAAACTGCAGCGACGACTTCCTTTCGCAAAGTCACTGATGCGCTCGGGCAAGCCATACTCAGATGGGACCTACTCAGATCTCAGTTACTACTTGTTAGTCTTTTTCATCCCCCCGACCCAGCCTCTCCTCTGCTCCCTCGTCCCCTTCCTTTTCTAGGGCGCCGCCACTCCACCGCCGCACCGTCCCACCCCGCCGTTGCTCCGCCGCGTATCCCCAAGACTCCCTCAAATCACCGCCGCAGTATCAAGCCCTTCCCCGACGTCTGACCCGGCATCACTGCCTCCGCTGCTGGCCGCGCCCCCACGCCCGACCCGCCCTCGCTCCCTCCGTGCTCACCTCCAGATCCACGCCTGGTAATATGGATTTTCTAATTTGGACGCTGCCTGTTGCTGCCCATGTAGCCTGACGTTGAGAGCGCAATTCGTTAATAAACAGGTACTTCTCCAGAACGCCGCGAGACCACCGCCTCCACGACCGAGCGCAGTGACCGCCACCGACGCCCACAGCGTCAGCATGGTGACCGCCGAGGCCACGATGGCGGTCGTGAGGGCCGCGCGCCCCGTCTTCATTTCCGCCCACGACGGCATCGCGTTCGCTGCAAACGCCGCGTTCCTCGCCGACGGATACTCCCTCTGCACCGCCGGTCCTGCCGCGCTCATGGATCGCCTGCCCGCAGGTGCGTTCCGCCTTACGCGTTATGTTATGTACGTATATATGTGTTTTTTAGTGTGAGCGTACTGTAGTCTGTTAGTTAGGATTTGACAGACCCCATGTTTAGGGCTCCTGTTGCATATCTGATGATGATTCTCCGGTTGAGTTCCCGAGCAGATTGATGTAGATCTATTTCAGGCGTGGTCGATTTGGATAATGTGTCCCTGAGTCAAACAGTCTAACGGCTTAATTGTCAACTTAATTTCAGGCGTGGTTGATTTGGGAAATGTGTCCCTGAGTCAAAACACTTTAAGTGCTTAATTGTCAACTTAATTCAGAGAATCAGTCCCTTCCCTAGATTTATGATCTATTGTTTGATCTTCTCCGGTAGTTAGTACTCCCTCCGTCCAAAAAAAAATTGTAATCAAAGACACTTATTTTAGGACGGAGGGAGTAATACAGTATGCCATTTTAGAATTCTGAATCCTTTTTTAGCTGAAGTTTATGTTTATATATTCTGATCTAAAATTAGCAGTTCAATCCATGAAGTGGAGTGAAACTCCTATTTCGGAATTGGTAATTCAAATTTGCTGTGTGACTGAACTTAGTAGTGTACTGTATGTTACTATGCTAAATTTCGTAAGTTCTGTATTGAACCTCTGGCTGCAGACTTGGATCACTACGGAACTACAAAAGTACTACTACTTGATCGTTGCAATGTTATATTCTATATATACTAACATCTCTATTACTGTAGTTAATACACCGGTTTTGAATTACCACCTCACCTTCTGTTTTCCCGCCTAAAGATATAGCATGGCAATCATAGTATTAAATAGCGTGTTACCTCGGTGCTATAGCGTTTGCAGGGGCCTCGTGCCAAAATGCATCGCATACAATTTGGCATCATTTAGCACGCTATAACGTCAATTTAGCGCCAAACATAGAATCACATAGCCTGCTATTTAAAGATATGATCTCAATACCCACCATTGAATTTACAACCTTTGATCTCTACCCTACATAAATCAAAATAACCACCGAATCGTATGGCCAAAGACCACTGGATTAATTCACTCAGCCTTCCTGATATTCATGCCGCACATTACTTGTCAAGTGAAGACATAAAAACAAATGGCATCACGAGCCTTGCCAACATCAAGAAACAGCCAGCAAATTCAAGTCACCTCATCATGTGGGAGGCTCTTTAATTATTCGACGATTTACTTGCTGCCTTGCTCTGTGCTTGCTAAACATGGCAGAATTTTTTCAAACATAGTAGATCAGTATGTTGTAGTGCTTGGCCGGCAGAACTTACCAAAAGCTAATATCAAGTAATTTGAACCTTAAACGAACTTGGTTACACATGCATGTAACTGAACAACTCAATTTGAACTACAGATTGTGAATCAATTAAAACACAAACCTTCAAAAAGGTACATTTCCTTATGCTTGCACATGCTTGCCATTGTATTCACAAATTCAACCACTTCCTTCTGTTAGAAATTATTAATTGAAACAATGATGAAGCGATTGGTTTTAAGTTTATATACCAAGGTACATTTCAATGTTGAAGTCTTCTTTGATTGGATTGAAATATCTTTGAAGGAATTTTTGCAGCACTTCTGTTACACATTTATTTTCATTTGATTTTTGGCGAGGATTTTTTCCTAGAAACTGGCAGGAACGCCACCTTTCTATTGAACAAGAGTTTAAAGCTCTTACAAATTCCTTTTGTGTATTTTATGTGTATTCACTCTCTCAAATTGTTGTGAAATAACATCATTGCAAATTCATGTTCCTCGGATTCTCGTGAAATTAACAAAGGCATGGTCACTTTATTATATAATTTCTACTTTTGTCTTTGTGCATTCGAGAATCCATCATTGCAAAAACTATGTTTTTTTGGACATAAGAGAGAAGGTTCATATTACTCATGTGTTTTGTATTGTAAAGGCCGTGATTTACCTACTACTTTATTGTTTATGTGATTGCGTACTTTAGCTTCCAATTGAATCAATACTTATTTGCAAGGATCTACTACTAACATAAACCTAATTACTGAAAAGTAGATAAAAGTAAAAAAACAATAATCTTCTCTGCTTTATTGAGATGGGTCAGCCAAGAAGCCGGTAGATCTATTCAAATACATGACCAATAAGTCAATAAATCTATTCAAACTCTATGATATCCAAATTAACTAGACCCTTTCCTAACAAAGTTTCTTAATCAACTAGCACTCTAATTAAGGGACAAAACTCCACATATGATGAGTTAGCCACATAACATTATCTCCCTTCCTCGAAAAACAGCATATCTGCAAGTTGTAGGTTGTCAATTACCTCCTAGGGGCCATGGGTGCTATCAGTTGTGGAGCTATCTTTGTCGTAGTCATCCACCTCGATGAAGAAGAATCGCATCCACCGGTGATCCCGAACATAGATCTGTCACAGTTGAGGCAAAGGCCTTGACTATGACATTCTGCAAACTCAGCTGGAGTCAGGCGCCGAACCTGTTGTGGGTGGGTTGGTTCTGTAGTGTTCAATGGAAGAACATGTGCTAGTAGTGGTGTTGGAGAAGAAGGTTATGTAACTGCATTGACCGCAGGAAGATCGGAGGGGTACAAGGCCCCGTAGGCCCAAAAGGCTGGTGTGCTGATGTTGTTGGAGGGAAATGTTGCTGCTCATAGGCCTTGTTAAAGGATATGGCAGTGTGGAGGTTAGATGGCCGCTGAAGCTCAACGTTAATACGAAGACCATGTACCAAAACCGTAATTGGGGTGATGTTAATGGATCATTGTTGTGGCACTTGACCACTAGCAACCTGCTGGTGTAGTCTGCAAGAACGGCAGATGCGCCAACTCGCTCAAGGAATTTGCATGAAGTGATGGCCCAACTAAGCGTGGTAGGCCTCCCTGAACTGCTCCCATGTTGGCATGCCAAAATCTAGCTCAAGCTGTAAGTAGCACAACTGAACCCCATTGGTGAGGTGGCAGGCTATAGTCCAAACATTGTCGGCCTCATTATGTGCGCTACCCACGAAAAAATTACTTGCACATATTGAGCCAACCAAGGGGATCGACTGAGCCATCATATGTTGGGAAGTCGAGCTTGTGGAAGCGGGGCAATGGCAGAACTTAATCCTGAATCGAGGTGATAGTCAGTGGCGGTGGCACGAGTAATTTTTAGGTGTGGCAGAGTTTGTGAAGGAGAAACATGTATAAATACAACTGTGTAAGAGCGAGATCACTAGAATACTAGATATATACTACTTGTGCAAAAAATACGACTACAATCTAAAAATAAGTACCAGCACTCAAAATATCTCACTAGATCATATTTTAGTGAGTTGCTGTCGCCAGTCGACGACCCACACGCAGCGGGTCGCCGCCTCGCCGATTGACGGCCGTTGGTCGCCACCTCCTTCTGGGCCCTACCGCTGCTGTCACGCATGATCATGTTTTCAGTATGAGTACAAGAGTAGTTTTAGTCGCAAGTTCGGCCATATCGCTAATACTATGGTAGACTCGCGTACGTGCATTGACAAGGCCCAACAAAAGGTAGCTTTAGACGTAAATATTGACTAGTGCAATATGTACGTATATGTACAGCAAGCAGCAGCGTTTAGGTATTGACCGTGTCAAACATAACCAAATAGTTGCCTTCACCACCGGTGATGGTTAGGCAAGGTCAGAAGGGAGGTGATGGGCGGGGTGGTTCAGGAGATGGGTTTGGAGGGGGTCACGGCCATAACGGCATATGAAATAGGTTGGCAGGTGGAGGCGTGAAGGTGGCTGTGATTTGTAGCTGCTGCTTCTACTACATACATAACCCACCTTAATTACTGAGAAGTACATAAAAGTAAACGGCAATATTCTTCTCAGCTTTATTTAGAGGGTCCGGCCCTTTTCTAAAGTATAGAAAAGACTTGACCAACAATCCAGTACATCTATTCAAATTCTAATACGGTCTGTAAACTGACTTGACTCTTTGCTAACAAATTTGCTTAATTAACTAGGACACTAATTAAGGGATAAGACACCATGTTTGATGGACTGACCCTCATAACATTATTGACTTACCAATGAAACATGATTTTATTTGGTAAAAATAAGAAGTGGGGTAGTTTAGTTGGTTTTCAAGGAACCGGTGGGAAAAATTAAATAAAATTGAGGTGGCATGGGGACAGAGCTTACGTAGGGAGGTGAGGGGAATTGGACGAAAAGACAACGTAAGGCAGACCTTACCATTTTTTAGAAGAGATAAAATTGGAATTATTTTCAGGGTCAAACTTATCTTAATAGGCGAGGAATTGAAATCTGAATTTTAAAACTTAGCTTTACGCTAAATAGTTGTGACCAATAGTGAGGGACGGAACATCCGGTCATTAAATGAATGGAACCGGTGGCTTTCTTTTCCTGCTTGCATTGTGGAACTAATGTACTCGTCATTCTAGCTGGAATATAATAAATTGTAAATATCTAATGGGAGTTTAAAGTCTGTCTAGTTGGTTCACTCGATGGGAATTAATTAAGTTATATTTTGGTGTGAGATGAAAGAGGAAAGTGACTCTGCAGAGTCCTGAATTGCATTGTAATTGCCAGCCTTTAATTATATATTTAATGTTTTTATTTTTCTTGATTCTAGACGAGGTGGAGGTGGGATTTGAGGGTTGGAACAGTATGTACAACTGCTATGCCTTTTTGTACTCCAAGGAGGAGGAGGGCAAGAAGAAGTGCATCTTAATGGAATGTCTACGGATTGCTGACTTCCTTGCTATTAATGCGCGAGATCTTGAGGCACGACACAAGAAACCCTGCAATGTCCACATAAAGTATGATCCAGTCTTGTTATTATTGTTGTATATCATTCTTAGATTCCATGTGCTTTTCTTATTATTGTTACTAGAACACATGTCACTTGCTTCACACGGAAATATGTTTTGTGATCTAAGACATGTACATTATGTGGTAATCTTCACTCCAAAAATATTTCAGTCGGTAGTGATGATCTTTTCACCTGCCCACTATTTGGTTACTAACAAGTGGGGCTAAATTAGAAATTTGTTGATGGTCGGTTTACTCTATCACCATCGTTGCCACCTCGGCTGACTAAAATATTTGGTAACATAATAACATGAATTGTAAGCCATGCATGGTTTTCACTTTCAGCGAGATTTCATTGAATTTCATTAATTTCAGTAGAAACTGAAATATTATGTTTCGGTCAAAATATTTCAGCAAATTCAGTAGTACACAGGAAATCAAATATTTTTTGAAAATTTTAAATATTTACATAAATTCAAATGAATATTTCGGCCTTTTGGCTGAAATGCAAACTGAAATAACTGAATTTCAGTGATTTCAGTTGGTGCTGAAATTTTGTTGAAACTGAAATTGAAACCCATGAAGCCATGCTATTTGAACTCAAGACCTGCTTCTTTTTTATGTGTGGAGACATTTTATATATGTAAAGACTACTTCAATTAATGGTTGAGCTACTGTGATGGTTTTTTGTGCTTTGTTGTATGCACATTCTTTTTGTCAAGTCCCTTCACTTGTATTAACAAGCAATATAGAAATGATATCGCTATAAGTGGAACAGTATAAATGGTATAACTAGTAACGATGAGCTAGACTTATAGAGACTGTTTATGAATTCGGCCAACCTGTTAGTGTGCTTGCTCTATTCTACTATGTGATGACTTGGGTTGCTACAACTATCTTAGTATAGAAATGTATTTTGTTTGATTGAGTATGATTTTCTGCACAAGATATGGATATCGATATCCAGTGTGATACAAGGGGCAATAAGTGATATTAAATCTATTTCTAATTTATTTCTTAAGCAAGAACCAGTGCAGCCAAGAGGACAATTTTGTCATGTTTAGTTTATCATTATGTAAAATATTTTGAGTACTTTCTCTGTTGACTGGCCTTATGTTGGATAGTGTGGATATTCCAGTTTATAGTTTCGAGTTTTTGATCCTGGTTCTGTGTATATAGTGTGAAGGATTTCTTCTCTGAAGAACAGACCAGGAAGTATAAAGATTTGTACAAGAATTTTCCGGACTTCATTATGAAGGAAATATGCCCTAGAGGCAATAATAAAGTTATTATTTATTTCCTTATATCATGATAAATGTTTATTATTCATGCTAGAATTATATTAACCGGAAACATAATACATGTGTGAATACATAGACAAACAGAGTGTCACTAGTATGCCTCTACTTGACTAGCTCGTTAATCAAAGATGGTTATGTTTCCTAACCATGAACAAAGAGTTGTTATTTGATTAACGAGGTCACATCATTAGTTGAATGATCTGATTGACACGACTCATTCCACTAGCTTAGCACCCGATCGTTTAGTATGTTGCTATTGCTTTCTTCATGACTTATACATGTTCCTATGACTATGAGATTATGCAACTCCACTAGCTTTGCCGGAGGAACACTTTGGGTGCTACCAAACATCACAACGTAACTGGGTGATTATAAAGGAGTACTACAGGTGTCTCCAAAGGTAGATGTTGGGTTGGCGTATTTCGAGATTAGGATTTGTCACTCCGATTGTCGGAGAGGTATCTCTGGGCCCTCTCGGTAATGCACATCACTTAAGCCTTGCAAGCATTGCAACTAATGAGTTAGTTGTGGGATGATGTATTATAGAACGAGTAGAGACTTGCCGGTAACGAGATTGAACTAGGTATTGGATACCGACGATCGAATCTCGGGCAAGTAACATACCGATGACAAAGGGAACAACGTATGTTGTTATGCGGTCTGACCGATAAAGATCTTCGTAGAATATGTAGGAGCCAATATGGGCATCCAGGTCCCGCTATTGGTTATTGACCGGAGACGTGTCTCGGTCATGTCTACATTGTTCTCGAACCATAGGGTCCGCACGCTTAAGGTTTCGATGACAGTTATATTATGAGTTTATGAGTTTTGATGTACCGAAGGAGTTCAGAGTCCCGGATGAGATCGGGGACATGACGAGGAGTCTCGAAATGGTCGAGACGTAAAGATCGATATATTGGACGACTATATTCGAACATCGGAAAGGTTCCGAGTGATTCGGGTATTTTTCGGAGTACCGGGTAGTTACGGGAGAAGTAATTGGCCTTGATGGGCTTTAGTGGGAAGAGGAAAAAGGCTGCTGCGCCCCCCCTCCCCTTTGGTCCGAATTGGACTAGGGAAAAGGGGGCCGGCCACCTCTCCTTCTCCTCCACTTCCTTCTCCCTTCCTCCCCTCTTGCTGGACTCCTACTAGGACTTGGAGTCCTAGTAGGACTCCCATCCTGGCCGCACCAATAGCCTTGGCCGGCCTCCCCCTCCCCCATCCTTTATATACTGAGGCAGGGGGCACCCCATAGACACACAAGTTGATCCACGTGATCGTTCCTTAGCCGTGTGCGGTGCCCCCTGCCACCATATTCCGCCTCGGTCATATCGTTGTAGTGCTTAGGCGAAGCCCTGCGTCGGTAGTACATCAAGATCGTCACCACGCCGTTGTGCTGACGGAACTCCACCCCGAAGCTTTGCTGGATCGGAGCCCGGGGATCGTCATCGAGCTGTACGTGTGCCAAGAACTCGGAGGTGCCGGAGTAACGGTGCTTGGATCGGTCGGATCGGGAAGAAGACGTACGACTACTTCCTCTACATTGTGTCAACGCTTCCGTTGCGATCTACAAGAGTACGTAGATCAGACTCTCCCCCTCGTTGCTATGCATCACCATGATCTTGCGTGTGCGTAGGAAATTTTTGAAATTACTACGTTCCCCAACAGTGGCATCCGAGCCTAGGTTTTATGGTTTGATGTTATATGCACGAGTAGAACACAAGTGAGTTGTGGGCGATATAAGTCATACTGCCTACCAGCATGTCATACTTTGGTTCGGCGGTATTGTTGGATGAAGCGGCCCGTACCGACATTACGCGTACGCTTACGCGAGACCGGTTTCCCCGACGTGCTTTGCACATAGGTGACTTGCGGGTGACTGTTTCTCCAACTTTAGTTGAACCGAGTATGGCTACGCCCGGTCCTTGAGAAGGTTAAAACGGAGTCTATTTGACAAACTATCGTTGTGGTTTTGATGCGTAGGTGAGATGAGTTCTTGCTTAAGCCCGTAGCAGCCACGTAAAACTTGCAACAACAAAGTAGAGGACGTCTAACTTGTTTTTGCAGGGCATGTTGTGATGTGATATGGTCAAGGCATGATTTTATTGTATGAGATGATCATGTTTTGTAACCAAGTTATCGGCAACTGGCAGGAGCCATATGGTTGTCGCTTTATTGTATGCAATGCAATCGCGATGTAATGCTTTACTTTATTACTAAGCGGTAGTGATAGTCGTGGAAGCATAAGATTGGCGAGACGACAACGATGCTACGATGGAGATCAAGGTGTCGCGCCGGTGACGATGGTGATCATGACGGTGCTTCGGAGATGAAGATCACAAGCACAAGATGATGATGGCCATATCATATCACTTATATTGATTGCATGTGATGTTTATCCTTTTATGCATCTTATCTTGCTTTGATTGATGGTAGCATTATAAGATGATCTCTCACTAAATTATCAAGAAGTGTTCTCCCTAAGTATGCACCGTTGCCAAAGTTCGTCGTGCCCAGACACCACGTGATGATCGGGTGTGATAAGCTCTACGTCCATCTACAACGGGTGCAAGCCAGTTTTGCACACGCAGAATACTCAGGTTAAACTTGACGAGCCTAGCATATGCAGATATGGCCTCGGAACACGGAGACCGAAAGGTCGAGCGTGAATCATATAGTAGATATGATCAACATAACGATGTTCACCATTGAAAACTACTCCATCTCACGTGATGATCGGTTATGGTTTAGTTGATTTGGATCACGTGATCACTTAGAGGATTAGAGGGATGTCTATCTAAGTGGGAGTTCTTAAGTAATATGATTAATTGAACTTTAATTTATCATGAACTTAGTCCTGGTAGTATTAGCATATCTATGTTGAAGATCAATAGCTCGCGTTGTTGCTTTCATATGTTTATTTTGATATGTTCGTAGAGAAAATTGTGTTGAAAGATGTTAGTAGCAATGATACGGATTGGATCCGTGATCTGAGGTTTATCCTCATTGCTGCACAGAAAAATTATGTCCTTGATGCACCGCTAGTTGACAGACCTATTGCAGGAGTAGATGCAGACGTTATGAACGTTTGGCTAGCTCAATATGATGACTACTTGATAGTTTAGTGCACCATGCTTAATGGCTTAGAATCGGGACTTCAAAGACGTTTTGAACGTCATGGACCATATGAGATGTTCCAGGAGTTGAAGTTAATATTTCAAGCAAATACCCAAGTTGAGAGATATGAAGTCTCCAAAAAGTTCTATAGCTAAAAGATGGAGGAGAATCGCTCAACTAGTGAGCATGTGCTCAGATTGTCTGGGTACTACAATCGCTTGAATCAAGTGGGAGTTAATCTTCCAGATAAGATAGTGATTGATAGAATTCTCTAGTCACCATCACCAAGTTAGTAGAACTTCGTGATGAACTATGATATGCAAGGGATAACGGAAACGATTCCCAAGCTCTTCGTGATGCTGAAATCGATGAAGGTAGAAATCAAGAAAAACATCAAGTGTTGTGGTTGACAAGACCACTAGTTTGAAGAAAAGGGCAAAAGGGAAGAAGGGGAACTTCAAGAAGAACGGCAAGCAAGTTGCTGCTCAAGTGAAGAAGCCCAAGTCTGGTCCTAAGCCTGAGACTAAGTGCTTCTACTGTAAAGGGACTGGTCACTGGAAGCGGAACTGCCTCAAGTATTTGGCGGATAAGAAGGATGGCAAAGTGAACAAAAGTATATTTGATATACATGTTATTGATGTGTGCTTTACTAGTGTTTATAGCAACCCCTCAGTATTTGATATTGGTTCAGTTGCTAAGAGTAGTAACTCGAAACAGGAGTTGCAGAATAAACAAAGACTAGTTAAGGGTGAAGTGACGATGTGTGTTGGAAGTAGTTCCAAGATTGTTATGATCATCATCGCACACTCCCCTATACTTTCGGGATTAGTGTTGAACTTAAATAAGTGTTATTTGGTTTTTGCGTTGAGCATGAATATGATTTGATCATGTTTATTGCAATACGGTTATTCATTAAAGTCAGAGAATAATTGTTGTTCTGTTTACATGAATAAAACCTTCGATGGTCATACACCCAATGAAACAAGTTCGTTGGATCTCGATCGTAGTGATACACATATTCATAATATTGAAACCAAAAGATGCAAAGTTAATAATGATAGGGCAACTTATTTGTGGCACTGCCGTTTAGGTCATATTGGTATAAAGCGCATGAAGAAACTCCATGCTGATGGCTTTCGGAATCACTTGATGCTTGCGAACCATGCCTTTTTGGCAAGATGACTAAAACGCCGTTCTCCGGAACAATGGAGCAAGCAACAGATTTATTGGAAATCATACATACTGATGTATGTGGTCCGATGAATATTTAAGGCTTGCAGCAGGTATCATTATTTTCTGACCTTCATAGATGATTTGAGCAGATATGGGTATATCTACTTAATGAAATAGAAGCCTGATACATTTAAAAAGTTCATATAATTTCAGAGTGAAGTGGAAAATCATCGTAACAAGAAAATAAAGTTTCTACGATCTGATCGTGGAAAAGAGTATTTGAGTTACGAGTTTGGTCTTCAGTTAAAACAATGTGAAATAGTTTCACTACTCACGCCACCTGGAACACCACAGCATAATGGTGTGTCCGAACGTCATAACCGTACTTTATTGGATATAGTGCAATCTATGATGTTTCTTACCGATTTACCACTATCGTTTTTGGGGTCATGCATTAGAGACAACTGCATTCACGTTAAAAAAAGGGGCACCATCTATATCCGTCGAGACGACGCCTTATGAACTATGGTTTGGCAAGAAACCAAAGTTGTCGTTTCTTGAAGTTTGGGGTTGCGATGCTTATGAGAAAAAGTTTCATCCTGATAAGCTCAAACCCAAATCGGAGAAATATGTCTTCATAGGATACCCAAAGGAGACTGTTGGGTA
The DNA here is from genome assembly GCF_018294505.1 of Triticum aestivum. NCBI lineage: Eukaryota > Viridiplantae > Streptophyta > Magnoliopsida > Poales > Poaceae > Triticum > Triticum aestivum. The sequence goes on from NC_057809.1 coordinate 30,092,761, forward strand.
CACCTTCTATCATAGATCCTAAGGCAAGACATTCGTTGCTTATAATGGATCCTTTCTAGAGAAGGAGTTTCTCTTGAAAGAAGTGAGTGGGAGGAAAGTAAAAAACTTGATAAGGTAATTGTACCTTCTACCTTATTGGAAAGTAGTTCATCACAAAAAATCTGTTCTTGTGACTACTACACCAATTAGTGAGGAAGCTAATGATGATGATCATGTAGCTTCAGATCAAGTTACTACCGAATCTCGTAGGTAAACCAGAGTGAGATCCGCACCAGAGTGGTACGGTAATCCTGTTCTGGAGGTCATGTTACTTGACCATGACGAACCTACGAACTATGAGGAAGCGATGATGAGCCCAGATTCTGCGAAATGGTTTGAGGCCATGAAATCTGAGATATGATCCATGTATGAGAACAAAGTTTGGACTTTGGTTGACTTGCCCGATGATCGGCAAGCAATTGAGAACAAATGGATCCTCAAGAGGAAGACGGACGCTGATAGTAGTGTTACTATCTACAAAGCTAGAATTGTCGCAAAAGGTTTTCGACAAGTTCAAGGTGTTGACTACGATGAGAGCTTCTCACTCGTATCTATGCTTGAGTCTGTCCGAATCATGTTAGTAATTGCCGCATTTTATGAAATCTGGTAAATGGATAAACAAAACTGCATTCCTTAATGGATTTATTAAAGAAGAGTTGTATATGATGCAACAGAAGGTTTTGTCAATCCGAAAGGTGCTAACAAAATGTGCAAGCTCCAGCGATCCATCTGTGGACTGGTGCAAGCATCTCGGAGTTGGAATATACGCTTTGATGAGTTGATCAAAGCATATAGTTTTATATAGACTTGTGGTGAAGCCTGTATTTACAAGAAAGTGAGTGGGAGCACTACAACATTTCTGATAAGTATATGTGAATTGTTGATCGGAAATAATGTAGAATTATTCTGTAAAGCATAAAGGAGTGTTTGAAAGGAGTTTTTCAAAGAAAGACTTCGGTGAAGCTGCTTACATATTGAGCTTCAAGATCTATAGAGATAGATCAAGATGCTTGATAAGTTTTTTTCAATGAGTACATACCTTGAAAAGATTTTGAAGTAGTTCAAAATGGAGCAGTCAAAGAAAGAGTTCTTGCCTGTATTATAAGGTGTGAAGTTGAGTAAGACTCAAAGCCCGACCACGGCAGAAGATAGAAAGAGAATGAAAGTCATTCCCTATGCCTTGGCCATAGGTTCTATAAAGTATGCCATGCTGTATACCAGATCTATTGTATACCCTGCACTGATTTGGCAAGGGAGTACAATAGTGATCTAGAGTAGATCACTGGACAGCAGTCAGAATTATCCTTAGTGAAATAAGGATATGTTTCTCGATTATGGACGTGATAAAAAGGTTCGTCGTAAAGGGTTACGCCGATGCAAGTTTTGACACTAATCTAGATGACTCTAAGTCTCGGTCTAGATACATAATGAAAGTGGGAGCAATTAGCTAGAGTAGCTCCATGCAGAGCATTGTTGACATAGAAATTTGCAAAATACATGTGGATCTGAATATGGCAGACCCGTTGACTAAGATTCTCTCACAAGCAAAACATGATCACACCTTAGTACTCTTTGGGTGTTAATCACATAGCGATGTGAACTAGATTACTGAATCTAGTAAACCCTTTGGGTGTTGGTCACATGGCGATGTGAACTATGGGTGTTAATCACATGATGATGTGAACTATCGATGTTAATCACATGGTGATGTGATCTAGATTATTAACTCTTGTGCAAGTGGGAGACTGAAGGAAATATGCCCTAGAGGCAATAATAAAGTTATTATTTATTTCCTTATATCATGATAAATGTTTATTATTCATGCTAGAATTGTATTAACCGGAAACATAATACATGTGTGAATACATAGACAAACAGAGTGTCACTAGTATGCCTCTACTTGACTAGCTCGTTAATCAAAGATGGTTATGTTTCCTAACCATGAACAAAGAGTTGTTATTTGATTAACAAGGTCACATCATTAGTTGAATGATCTGATTGACATGACCCATTCCACTAGCTTAGCACCCGATCGTTTAGTGTGTTGCTATTGCTTTCTTCATGACTTATACATGTTCCTATGACTATGAGATTATGCAACTCCCGTTTGCCGGAGGAACACTTTGGGTGCTATCAAACGTCACAACGTAACTGGGTGATAATAAAGGAGTACTATAGGTGTCTCCAAAGGTAGATGTTGGGTTGACGTATTTCGAGATTAGGATTTGTCACTCCGATTGTCGGAGAGGTATCTCTGGGCCCTCTCGGTAATGCACATCACTTAAGTCTTGCAAGCATTGCAACTAATGAGTTAGTTGTGGGATGATGTATTATAGAACGAGTAAAGAGACTTGCCGGTAACGAGATTGAACTAGGTATTGGATACCGACGATCGAATCTCGGGCAAATAACATACCGATGACAAAGGAAACAACGTATGTTGTTATGCGGTCTGACCGATAAAGATCTTCGTAGAATATGTAGGAGCCAATATGGGCATCCGGGTCCCGCTATTGGTTATTGACCGGAGACGTGTCTCGGTCATGTCTACATTGTTCTCGAACCGTAGGGTCCGCACGCTTAAGGTTTCGATGACAGTTATATTATGAGTTTATGAGTTTTGATGTACCGAAGGAGTTCGGAGTCCCGGATGAGATCGGGGACATGACGAGGAGTCTCGAAATGGTCGAGACGTAAAGATCGATATATTGGACGACTATATTCGAACATCGGAAAGGTTCCGAGTGATTCGGGTATTTTTCGGAGTACCAGGTAGTTACGGGAGAAGTAATGGGCCTTGATGGGCTTTAGTGGGAAGAGGAAAAAGGCTGCTGCGCCCCCCTCCCCTTTGGTCCGAATTGGACTAGGGAAAGGGGGGCCGGCCACCTCTCCTTCTCCTCCACTTCCTTCTCCCTTCCTCCCCTCTTGATGGACTCCTACTAGGACTTGGAGTCCTAGTAGGACTCCCATCCTGGCCGCACCAATAGCCTTGGCCGGCCTCCCCCTCTTCCATCCTTTATATACTGAGGCAGGGGGCACCCCATAGACACACAAGTTGATCCACGTGATCGTTCCTTAGCCGTGTGCGGTGCCCCCTGCCACCATATTCCACCTCGGTCATATCGTTGTAGTGCTTAGGCGAAGCCCTGCGTCGGTAGTACATCAAGATCGTCACCACGCCGTTGTGCTGACGGAACTCCTCCCCGAAGCTTTGCTGGATCGGAGCCTGGGGATCGTCATCGAGCTGTACGTGTGCCAAGAACTCGGAGGTGCCGGAGTAACGGTGCTTGGATCGGTCGGATCGGGAAGAAGACGTACGACTACTTCCTCTACGTTGTGTCAACGCTTCGGTTGCGATCTACAAGGGTACGTACATCAGACTCTCCCCCTCGTTGCTATGCATCACCATGATCTTGCGTGTGCGTAGGAAATTTTTTGAAATTACTACGTTCCCCAACACATTAATATCCTGAACTTAAGCTTATTTGCTGAATTGAATGGTAAGGATGCTGCTGCCGCCCAGAATCCTAATGTTGAGAGCAGTTCGTCAATAAACAGGTATTTCTATGCTGGGTTTTAAGGCATGTCCCATCTCCATCTTTGACACTAAAAATCAGACTAAGTTTCTGTTTATCTCATCGCAAACAAATAATCTAGTATATTGCCCTCTGTAATTACTTCCATGTTGCACTTTTACTTGGTACAAATGAATTAATATCATTATTTGGGGAATTTGGGCTTTTATGGTAATATTCTGATGATTTTCCTCCTTTGCCTAAAGTTTAACTTCCAAAGCTTTTCTGTTGTAGCTGACTCCATTTTTCAATAATTCTAACACGTGGCACTTCTCCTTGCAGTTCTTGAAATGTTACGTGCGAAAACCCAAGTACAAGGATAACTGAACCAGCCGGGTAAGAATACCACCATTTGTATTTCCCCTTCTTCTTTTGTGTGGCACTCCTTTTATTCACCTTTTTGGTACCTTGTTGGAACTTCTTCCAGTTCTGAATATGTTCTGTGGGAAAACCGGAGTATAAGGATGATTGAACCTGCCGGGTACGAATACAACCATTTGTATTTCCCTTTCTTCTTCTGTGTGGCACTTCTTTATTCACCTTTTTTGTACTTTGTTGTCACTTCTACTTCCAGTTCTGAAAATGTTCTGTGGGAAACCCCAAGTATAAGGTACAACCATTTGTATGTCCCATTCTTCTGTTGTGTGGCACTCCTTTATTCACCGTTTTGTACTTTGTTGTTATTTTATTGTGTCCTGTTCAATCTGATTTGAAATCTCTAAGGCTTAGCCACTAGTGAGTCTTTTCTAGTTTTCTTCTACTTCATTCATACCTACACCGCCTTCAATGACAAGCTGAATGTCTTGGAACATGCCTTCGGTCCTGATATCAACTGGCCTCGTTCACTTTTCATGGGCATGCATGTCCTTACGCATATTCTATTGCCATCTAATTTGGTACACATATATATAAGAACATCATTTTGCTCTATACTTATACTCTGTCCTGTCCTTTTGCTACATCACGCATATGATTATTTATTTATTTGAAATTTGGTACATGTGCCTGAATTGACACTTTATAGTACTCTAAATTTCCTAAGAAATTTCTTTACAAGTGCACAAACTAGTGAAGGGGCCTGTTCATGTCAACTTAATTCCGGTTTTACCAAAATTTGCACTCACTAGCACTCTTTGTAGGATAAATAGGCTACCAGTGAATTGGTTATAGGATATTGATAACGGGGCTAATATTTCTGTTTATGTATTGTGGTACAGGCTGATTTATCCTCCAGTAGTTCCAGTTGGTCATGATGACACCTTCCCTGTTCCTGATGTTGGCTTCTACCCTCACAGGTCTGTCTCCAACCATAATATACATGTAAAAGCATCGACAGATCAGTTCTTCCGCACATAATTAACCATGTGTCTTATTTTTTGCAGTGGTGGGACAGGTGGTAGTATGCACGTTGGTAATATGTTAACTGAGTATCTGTGGAATCTCTTTACATTTGCTCCTCTGTACTGTCTAACATGGAACCTATTTGATTACTACAGGTCCAAATGATCCACGTTTCTTTCCTACAAATCCTTCTACTCCTTTTGGTGACCTTGGGTATGTTCATTTTACCTTTACTAAATATACCATTGCAGTATTTGTTCTATCATAAACGGAATCAAATATTAATAGGAGTGTTCCGCCCGGTGGTCGCTACGATCCAATTGGCCCGCCCGATGTTCCAGGATTTGAACCATCTCGCTTTGTGAGGTAAGTTAGCTTTTCTTAACATTTTCTATAGACCCACTTTATGCTTGGCAACCGGTAAGGCTCAAGATGACCTGTTATTGTACCTGATACTACCGCTTTAGAAAGGTTTGTTGTCTCAAGTAAGAAACAAACCGTTCTTATAGTTCATTTTTTTCGCGCTGATTCCTAACTCACATCCAATGCAACATCATGACCGTTCTTATATATATTCTTGTGTCATGGAAGTCATTGAACACAGTCCACTAACATATAATCGAAACAACTATGCTTATTCCTAGTTGCATCCTCCTGGGGTGAAACTCTGATGAACAGCTGTATGCCAACCTCCTGGTTTTTTGTTGACGCAGGCATTCGAGGCATTCAAGTCCTTCAGGTGGAAGCACTCACCCAGACCTTGAGTTCTTCCAGCAAGGCCCAGACTTCTTCTGAGACTCGGCTTCATGCCCACCTGCCCCCTGTGCTGAATGACTCTGCTTTGTTTCTGCTGTGCTCGATCGTGACCGCTTTGCATCACCAATCTGCTATGTATCACAAATTGTGTTTTAAAAAGACTCTGCTTGTGCTTGAGAACATGAATGAAAACTACCGTATGGCTGTATTCCCCTTCCAAACCATGCTTTGTCATATTCGACTGTACAATTGTATGTGCAGCTGTCTTCGTACCCCTCTGTGGTTCTTGTATTATAGATAAACTATTGCTGCAATGTCAGTCTTGTCGCCGCCTAGTAGCCTCAAAATTTGATCCAAGTTTCTCCATATGCAGTGTCACCACAAAGATTTCTGCAACCGTCATTATTGCCGGCGCACCAAGACTCCTGCTTAGTAGCAGCGCCGACCGGCCGACCGCCCATCTCAGCACCGCTGGTCCCTCCTCGCAGCAGCACCGCCGTCCCACCACTGCTTGCAGCACAGCATCGCCTCACCATGGTTGTAGGAAGCCCGCTGCGGTTTACAACACCGATG
>NC_057809.1:30099352-30106176 GCF_018294505.1 Triticum aestivum
GTTGTTGTAGCGCCATGGGTCATCGCTTGCAGCCCTGGTGATCGCCATTCGTAGCCCGGCCCGGTCGTCGTTCCTACACCAGGTGCTTGCAATCGCTCATAGCAGTCTTCAGCTTCCTCGCAGCAAAAACACCGGCGAGCTTCGAGCGGCACCGGCTGCCATCTATAGTGGTGCAATTTCTACTCATAACAGCTACGTGAGGTGCTTGAAGCAGCGATGATTGGGGGTGCGCCAGCGGCAGCAAGCTTGTCGTGGTGTGGTGCGGATGGGGAAGAAGATGACGGATAGGGAGAGGTGAACTTGTTATAAATAGGCTAGTGAGTAGAGTGTTATTATGTGGTAATAAAATAATTCATTTTCTTTTGTCGAAAGGTCGCAGGTATTTCACGGCTATACTCATGATTTGGGGATTTTGTGAAACAAGATGGGCGTGGAAATCTAGGAACAGGATTCACAAGAGAAATATCTACTAGGTTTGGGCCCTCTATCTTAGAGGTAATATCCTACTCCTGCTGAGTGTTCTAATGGTGTTCTAACCAAGCCTCGTATGTGTTGACACTAGATTTGGGCATAGTCAAAAACTTGATTAAGATGGCCACAAATAGAAAAGTTCTCAATACGAGAAAGTGTCATATCGTCAAAATGAGAAACTTCCATGATTGGGTTATCACCATCCGATCTCATCTAAAGGGCCGAAATTATGTTTCAAATACTAAAATTTTGTATTCAAAGTATTGTTCGGCTGATTACGCCTTCAAGACAACCTCGTATGAGAAAATGTTCTCTTCTTCTCAGTCAGTGTGACCCATTGGTTGGGCAGAATCTTCAACAGACTGCATTTTCCTGTGATTAAGAATAGACGCAAGGGAAAACGGATAGGGTTACAAATGCACACAGCAAAGATTCTCAAGAGAAATAATTTTTCGAAGATGTAGACCTAGACTTTCACTACTAGGGAAAACCTTATACACAGAGTTTTACCAGCAGCACGGTTTAAAATAAGGCGCTACTGCTATTTAGCAGTAGCGCACGTCAATGAAACATACATAGTAGTAGCACGCCAGTAGTAAACAGCGCTACTACTATAATTGCCACGACCTTGCAACCAAACTAGTTATAGCAATAGTGTCTGTTTAGTTAATGCGCTACTGCTATTGGGCTTAGCGTTAGCGCTTTGCCGTAAAGAGCGTACTGCTAAAGCCATCCTATCTTCTCCATCCAGCCCGGCCACACCTCACTCTCCCTTCTCCACTCCACCCACTCTCCCCCGCAACCCGCGTCCGCCGCCGCCGCATTGCCACCAGCTGCTGCCGCCGTCGCCCCCTCCCTCCCTAGCTCCCTCCTCCATCCCCTCCCTCCTCCATGTTAGACTGTATATACACGTAGCCTTTGTATACATGTACTGTAACATTGTATTGTACCCCTTGGGTACCTCTATATAATGAGATAGCCACACTCCGGGTTAGGGGTGTCGAGCAGTTCCTAAATCATATGTCTTACATGGTATCAGATTAGGTTACGATCGATGTCTTCCACTGCCGCCGCCAGCGCCGCCGTCGCGCCGACCTCGGTTGCTCCCGCCGCCGCGGTGCCGGACCTCGCTACTGCCTCACCGTTCCTCGCCTCGCAGCCTCTCGCGATGGCCTATGGTGCCTCGTCGTCGCCTCACTCCCTGATCGGATCGGGAGACCGCGCCGCCACCCCGACTGGTGCGGTGCCCCCTGGCGCTGCTCCTCCTATGGGCGGCGTTCCCGTGATCCATGGTGGGCCGCCGCCGTCGTCATCTTGGCCGGCGCCGCCCCAACCCTATGATGCGCCGCCGCCATCGTCGTTTTCGTCGGCGCCGCCCCAACCCTATGGCGCGTCGCCCCCGCAGCAGCCCTATGGCGCCCCGCCACCTCATCACTACTACGCGTGCCGCCGTCGCTTCCCTACTCGGCGCCCACGCCGCCTCAACCCTACCTGGCGTTCTACCTGCACCCGCAAGGGGCTGCGGCTGCCTCGCCGCACGTGGCTCCGGCCGCGGCCAACCACGGTGCCCCCGCGGCCCACTACGGCGCTCCCAGGGCGGTCTCCCCCGGATCCTACTCGCCCTACTCGATGTATCCTGGGGTGGTGCATGCCCACGCTGATTCGGCCACAGTGCCGGCGCCGTTCTACTTCTCGCATCTGCTGCCGGTAAAGCTCGCGCCGGACAACTACCTGTCCTAGCATGCGCAGGTGCTCCCTCTTCTGCGGAGTCGCTATCTGGAGGGCTACGTTGATGGTTCCATCTCGTGTCCGCCCTCTCACCACCCGGCGTACCACACCTGGGTGGCTCAGGATCAGGCCATCCTCTCCGACATCCAGTCCTCGCTCACCCCAAGTGTCTCGTCGCTGGTCATCTTCGCCGCTACGTCCCGGGAGGCGTGGGCGGCGCTTCACACCAGTTTCACCTCTCAGTCTCAGGCGCATGCTCACTCTATACGGACCGAGCTGGGTGAGACGAAGCTTGGTGACCTCAGCATCACCGACTACTTCAACAAGATGTGGGGTCTCGCCAACACGTTGGCCTCAGTTGGTCAGTCGCTGCAGGATGAGGAGTTCACCACCTTCGTGCTTAATGGGCTTGATGATGATTATGACAATATCATTGAGAATGTTCATGGCCGCGATGACCCGCTCCCACCTCGTGAGCTCTATGCATGTCTGCTTGGCTGTGAGCAACACATTAAGGCGCGCCGGGCCTCCCCCAGTTTTGCCTCCGCCAATGCCGCAACTCGTGGCAAGCCCCAGCGGTCATCATCTTCAGGTGGCAGAACGGCGCTTCCTTCACAACCGGCCTCGCGGGGCAATGCTCCGACCATCACGGGTGGTAACCGGCCGGTGGCGTGCTGTTCTTCTTGTGGTGCCCCACAGGCCTGCCAGTTGTGTGGCCTTGAGCGCCACATTGCCTCTCGCTATCATCGTCGCTACAACCAAGACTTTCTGGGCCTCGACAACAATGGAAAAGGGAACGACAAGCAGGCCGCCGCCGCCGTGACGAGTCATGATCATGGCCGCACTCCGTCTTACTCCGTTGATCCTTCATGGTACATGGACAATGGAGCTACCAACCACCTCACCGGTGAGATGGGTAAGCTCTCTACTCAGGAGCACACCGCCAGTGGAGCAGGTATGCGCATCTCCCATGTTGGTCAGGCCTCTCTTCTTGCACACAATTTTCGCACATTACATCTATCTAATGTCCTTCGTGTTCCTTCTGCCACGCGTAGTTTGTTGTCCATCCCTCAACTTACTCGTGATAATAATGTCCTTGCTGAGTTTCACCCTTTTCGTTTCTTTATCAAGGATCGGGACACGAGGGCCGTTCTACTTAGCGGTCGTCTTCGCCATGGCCTGTATGCACTTGATGCGCCGCACCCACCTTCCATGCCGTCCTCCCCTCAGGTGTTCAGTGGTGTTCGTGTGTCGCCTACACACTGGCATGCACGCCTTGGTCACCCGGTGGCTCCCATAGTTCGACATGTTTTGCATCATCATGATCTTCCAGTTGTGTCCAATAAAACTGCTGAAACTATTTGTGATGCCTGTCAGCAGGGCAAGAGTCATCAAGTTGCTTTTCCAGAGTCTAGTCGTGTTGTGAAACATCCTCTTGAGCTTGTGTTTTCTGATGTATGGGGTCATGCCCAGACATCTGTTAGTGGTCACAATTATTATGTCAGTTTCATTGATGCTTACAGCCGTTTTACTTGGTTATATCTTATTAAGCGTAAGTCTGATGTGTTCGATGTCTTCATTCAGTTTCAAGCACACGTTGAGCGTCTTCTTAAGCAGAAAATCATCCATGTCCAATCCGATTGGGGGTGAATATCACAACCTCAACTCGTTTTTTAACAAACTTGGGATTTCGGACCGCGTGTCATGTCCTAATACACATCAGCAGAATGGTACTGCCGAGCATAAGCATCGTCATCTTGTTGAAACTGGCTTAACCTTGCTAGCTCATGCATCCGTCCCATTTCGGTTCTGGAGTGATGCTTTCTCCATAGCTTGCTTTCTTATAAACAGGCTTCCCTCGAGACTTTCGAAAATGCAAACCCCGCTTGAACTTCTGCTTAATGAGATTCCAGGCTACACATTCTTCAAAGTGTTCGGCTGTGCATGTTGGCCTCACCTACGTCCATACAACAAGTGCAAGCTAGAGTTTCGGTCTAAGAAGTGCATTTTCTCGGGTATAGTTCTCTTCACAAAGGGTACAAGTGCTTACATGTTCATACCAACCGCGTCTACATCTCTCGTGACGTTGTGTTTGATGAAAATGTATTCCCTTTTCGTGCACTTCTGACTAACTTTACCACTTCTACACCACCGGTGCCCTTGTCTACACCTATGCCTGATCAATTTGTGGATGTTGCATATGCCCCTGCGTTGCTTCCTAATCATGCTGCAGGTATTGGACGCGGCGCTCGGCTCGAGCTGCTTGATGAACAGGTCACGAATGAGCCTCCTGATCGGGACGTGCATGCGCCATGCATGGCGGGTGCCACCCGCCAACCCGTCCTCGTCTCGCCTGTGGAGGCTCCCTCGACTGCCTTGCGGGCGCTGGGTTCGCCGGCTCCATGCCGGCCCCGCCTGGCTCAATGCTAGCCCCGCGGGCGCTGGTGTCACCAGCGCAAGCCTCGCCTGGCTCGCGGGCCTCGTCAGCACCAGCGGCCTCGCCAGCGCCAGCCTCGTGTGGCTCGCCTGGGCCACTGGCGGGCCTCTCGCCTGGGCCGGCTGTGGCTGCTTCTGGCCTGGAGGTGCCGTCACCTGCTCCGGCCCGGTCTGTCTTGGCGCCAGGGTCGCCGACCAGCCCTGCTTCGGTCCCCTGTGACCCCGACTCGCCTGACTCTGTGTCGGCCTCGTCAACATCCTCTGCTACACCGACTTTGCCAGCCGGACCTGCTGTCACTCTTCGTCCTTGCACACAGAGCCAATCCGGTGTCTTTTGTCAGAAGGAGCGCACGGATGGGACGGTTGCGTGGCTTGCTACGTGCATGGCTCACACTGCTGTTGATCCTACTGCAGAGCCTCGTCACTTTCAGGCTGCACTGAGTATTCCTCATTGGCATGATGCAATGGAACAAAATTTTCAGGCTCTACAAAAGAATAACACTTGGCGTCTTGTTCCTACAGTGTCTGGTGTCAACGTCATTGATTCCAAGTGGGTTTTCAAAGTCAAGAGACATGCTGATGGCTCCATTGAACGCTACAAGGCATGGTTAGTTGCCAAGGGCTTCAAACAGAGGTATGGTCTTGATTATGAAGATACGTTCAGTCCAGTCATCAAGCCTACTACCATTTGATTACTACTGTCTCTTGCGGTTACTCGCGGATGGTTCCTTCGTCACCTTGATGTGCAGAACGCTTTCCTACATGGCATTCTGGAGCAGGAGGTTTATATGCGTCAGCCGCCTGGTTTTGTTGACCCGACACGACCTCATCATCTCTATCGTCTGGTTAAGGCACTGTATGGACTCAAACAGGCTCCTCGTGCATGGCATGCTCGCCTTGGATCTGTTCTTCGGGCTCTTGGGTTTACTCCCTCCACTGCTGATACGTCACTGTTTCTCCTCCAGCGCCCTGAGGTTACGATGTATCTCTTGGTTTATGTTGACGATATCATTCTCATCAGTTCCTCTGCTGCTGCTGGTGATCGCCTTGTGATTGCTCTCTGTGATGATTTTGCTGTCAAGGATTTAGGTGCTCTTCATTTTTTCCTTGGTCTTGAAGTTTCACGGTCCTCTGCTGGTTTGACTCTCACTCAGAAAAAGTACTCCTTGGACTTGTTGCGTCGTGCTGGAATGCTCAAATGCAAACATGTTAACACTCCGATGTGATCGGTTGTCCGCTCTTGATGGTGACTCTCTCTTGTCTGATGATGCTACTGAGTATCGCAGTCTCGTTGGTGGTCTGCAATACCTTACTATTACCGGGCCTGATATCTCCTATGCAGTCAACCGTGTCTGTCAGTTTCTGCATGCACCCAGGACGTCTCACTGGTCTGCTGTGAAGCGTATTTTGCGCTATGTCAGTCTTACTGCCTCCTATGGCTTGCTTCTTCAATCTTCATCGTCGTATGAGCTCTCGGCTTTTTCTGATGCAGACTGGGCTGGTAGTCCTGATGACAGGCGATCCACGGGGGGTTATGCGGTATTTCTGGGTCCTAACTTGATCGCCTGGAATGCTCGCAAGCAGGCAACAGTGTCTCGCAGTAGTACTGAGGCTGAGTACAAATCGGTTGCTGATGCGACAGCTGAGATCATATGGGTACAGTCTCTGTTGAGAGAGCTGCGTGTTCCTCAAGCTCGTCCTCCAGTCCTGTGGTGTGAGAACATTGGTGCTACATATCTTTCTTCTAACCCAGTGTTTCATGCTAGGACAAAACACATTGAGGTGGATTATCACTTTGTTCGGGAACGCATTGCATAGAAACTACTATGTATCAAGTTCATCCCATCAAAGGATCAACTTGCTGACATCTTCACGAAGCCTCTTCCACAACCACAGTTTGTAGGCTGTAGGCGCAATCTTAACTTGCTTTGTACTTCAGGACATAGTTAAGATTGAGGGAGGGTGTTAGACTGTATATACATGTAGCCTTTGTATACATGTACTGTAACGTTGTATTGTACCCCTTGGGTACCTCTATATAATGAGATAGCCACAACACGGGTTAGGGGTGTCGAGCAGTTCCTAAATCATATGTCTTACACTCAATCCCCCTTCCATCCCGTCGTCGTCGCCCCCCCCCCCTCCCGCCGTCACCACCACCGAGGTAGCTCCTCCTACCTCCCTCCTCC
>NC_057809.1:31033623-31050853 GCF_018294505.1 Triticum aestivum
CTCAGTGGGCAGGTCTTCCACTTCCAGCGGCGGCGCCGACTGAGGGAGGCAGCTGGCCGTCATCTCAATCTCCTCAAGACTCATGCTGGAAGGGGAAATGGTGGAGGGTGGACTGGAGTCTGCTTTCCTTTTTCTTTTTGAGACAATGGACCGGAGTCTAATGGTAGTGGTAGCCATGATTACAAAGTCATATTGGGCGGTTTCGTGATGTGCTGGTAGATCTAGGGCCATCCACCTGTTCTGAGATTCGTAAAAATGTACGGCCCACCTAAATGTACAGCACTGGTATATTTCTTGTATCTTTATTTCTAATCAAATCAGTGGCAGCATAATGGACCCCAAAAGTACACCTTTTGTCAGGGACGGTATGCATGCAAGTTTCTCCTCTCACTCTACCCGCGGAACAAATCCATAGACTTTATTTACTCTTAGAGAATTTAAATCAACCATATTTTTTAAACTATAGACTCGTTTTTGAAACTTTTTATATATCTGGACTCCTGGCGTCAAGAACTTTAAAACTAGACCAATTTTGGTTACATTTCAAACACATTTAATTTTCAGCGTTTCACCTTTCATCTATGAAATAAACACATTTCACTAGAAAAATCTGAAAAAACCTATTTCACTAGAAATATGTGAAAATAACACTTTTCACATAAACCTATTAAACTCAAATGACACCTTGTGAAACTAATTATTTGGAAGTATGTAACATTTTTATTTCAAAAGAGTAAAATAAGTTATTTCATAACTTTTTTTGAAACGTGTTACAATTTATTTCAAAAAAGTGAAACATTATCTTATTTTAAAAATGTGCAATTGAAATATATGTGTTTTTATGTAACAAGTCAGTTAAAAGTGAAATGTATGTTCTGAAAGGGAAAAATAATAAGAAACCAAAAAGTTAACTTGTGAAACTGATTATTTTCAAATGTGTACCAGTTTATTTCAGAAGAGTGAAACATGTTTTTTCAAACATGTGCAATTGAGATGTATGTGCTTTTTGTGAAACAAGCCCGTGGAAAGTGAAATTCATGTTCTGAAAGTGAAAACAATATGAAACTAAAATGTTAATTTGTGAAACCGATTATTTCGAAATGTCCAACAATTTATTTCAAGTGTCAACTTGTGAAACCTATTATATGAACTGAAATGTCAACTTGTGAAACCGGTCATTTCCAAATGTGCAATTGAAATAGATGTGAATCTGAAACAAGCCAGTGAAAAGTGAAATGTAAGTTCTGATGTGAAAAACAACACAAAACTGAAATGTGAATTTGTGAAATTGATTGAAATCATTTTATTCATAAGGTTTTAAGAGCAACTCTAGTAGACCCCGCATCCCGCCGGCCCGCAAAATGCGTTTGCAGTTCGCGCAAAACCGCTTTTGTGGGCCGACGCGGGTTGGCACAGATGCAGACCCCGTATAATGGACCCGTAAAAAAGTATATTTGCGGAATATGCTTTTTTTATGGGTCGGCTTCTGCGGGTTCTGATTTGGCGTAGCTCCTCCCGGCCTGCAAAACTTAGATTTGCAACTTAAATTGATCTAGCATAATGCTTTTCTTTGCTTTTGCAACAACATTAGATACAAAAGATATCACCAAATCTTGGCTAGAATAACAAAACCAAAGAAAACAAGAACCACAAGTATGCATTTCAGAAGATTTCCAACTTTCATAACTGCTCCCACTAGTTGAAGCAATATCTTCTCCATGCACTCATTATTGATCCTGCGGATTCTTGATCTTGCTTTCTTCATTCTTCATCTTTGGTTTCAAAGAAGTAGACGTTTCTTCCCTTCTAGTTGCACATGCCGCCGCATCATTGCCTTCGATTGTACTAAGGAGTGCACTAACATCTATTAAGTTTCTTTCTATCAACAAATCAATGTATTGTCCTTCCCAAAACCAAAATGAGCATCCATGGTCCTACACAAAAACATTGAGCAAGCTCGAAGTGAGCTACCGCAATTGAACTAAAGAATGAGCTATGGAACGAGGTACCGCAAGTGCACGTACCCCGTCGTTTTCGAATTTGTAGAACACCCGTCCGGGGTGCTTCGGCGTGCCCGAAGTGAGCCGCAGCACTTGGCGCGGGCAGTCATCGCACTCTATGAGCGGCATCGGCAGACCACAAAGACGCTGCGCGAGCGCCGAGCCTGGTGGACAGCCGGACAAGTCCATGCCCGCAAACCTTCGGCGGCGGCGGGCGGACGAATCCGTGCCTGCATGCGGCGATGCGCCCTTGCTTGGGTTGCGGGAGAGGCTCCCCGACCACTCCATCGCCTGGGGCAGCAACCGGCGGCCGGAAAAAGGCAAATCCGACGACCCGCGATGAAGTGCCGCAGATCTGCAAATCCAGCGGCCCGCCGACGATGGGGGAAGGGAGGGGAGGCCTCATGCGCGTGGCAGCCTTTCGGCGTACTCCTGTCGGCTGCTGTCGCCGGAATCTTGGGCGGCGGCCGGCGCGTGGGGGGAGAGGAGAGGTGGTTGATGGGAGAAAGCGAGGGATGAAATGCCCCCCCCCCCACTAACCGCTTCCGCTTATATGCAGGGCACCGCAGCCGCGAGGGGGAAACCCGCGTTTTCCTGGGTTGGGGTCGGGATTTTGCCGCGCCCCCTAAAATTTTTTGCGGGCCGGGGCGGAATGCAGGGTCTGATCGGGCTGGTTTTTCCGCCCCGACCTGCATTTTGGCGGTTATTTTGCGGGTCGGGGCGGGATGCGGGGTCTGCTAGAGTTGCTCTAAGCAGGTGAAATGTGTTTCATGAATTGTAACTTATTTAAAATGTATCCAAAATCGGTCTTCTTTTAAAAATCTTTGCAATATGATTTCAAATGTATAAAAAGTATTGAAATCGAAACTTTGGTTTAAGAAACATGAATGATTTTAAGTTAGCAAAGGTGAAATAAATGTATGAATTAGTTTGAGAGAGAGAGAGAGAGAGAGAGAGAGAGAGAGAGAGAGAGAGAGAGAGAGAGAGAGAGAGAGGGGGAATGGATAGCACATGCATGCAAGACGCTCTGTCATCTGACCAAATGCTGACTTTGATGGGACCTGTGTATCCTGTTTGCATGTATAGCTATGTATTTCCCAAAACAAAATGCTTTGTTTTTTATACTACGCAGTGCTGCACCAATCTTTAAAACGCAATGGACGACAGGAGATCTGCCGGTACGAGACGGAACTGCGCAATTTTCCTGATCGCAGTCACGATGTGGGTGGACGGAGTTAAGTGGATCGATCGACCCATACTGCTGATAGTAAAATTGAAGCCCATGACGTGAATGACGTAAAATGGATCGGCTCATGTAGTGGCAGCTCATTGTTACATGTATTGATTTGCCACTCGAAATTCATCTAAACAATGATTTGCCACTTGAAACGAAAGACAATGATGTACTCCCTTCGTTTTTTTATATAAGGCCACTTCACTTTTGTGTCAAACTTTGACTTATAATTTTGATCAACAAAATATGGATTATATGTCAACAAAAATATCATCAGAAAGTTCTTTGAAAAGTGCATCCAGTGCCATACTTTTTGTGACATTTAACCCATATTTTATTGCTAAAATTAATTGTCAAAGCTAGACATAAAAATATGAAGTGACCTTTTACACAAAAACAGAGGGAGGATACTGATTTATGCTACATTCATCATATGGAAGCAAGCTTCCTGAAAACAAGTTCCAGTATCGCTACAAACAAAAAAGTTATGGAAGCATTGTGTGAAAAATAAATTATGAGTATTTGCTAGGCTAATTAGTTTTTTAGACACATAATTAGTTAAAACAAATTGAATTAGATGTCTCTTGCATAGATCACATGCAAGTTGATTGGAACATCTTTGCTACTTTGGAAACAAAACTGGTGTTACATTTACTTCTGGTATTTCTAAACGAATTTCCTGAAGCCAAATTTCAGTACTGCTATAAGCAAAAATTTGTTATATGGAAGCATGAATTATCTGAAAGATAATTAATCAATTGAAAACTTAAACATTATTATTTACACGATCATTTCCTAAAATATTACATGCCAAGAGATGTCTTATTCCACAGATTCCTGACTTTCCCTGGCACTTACCGCCGCTGATCGTGACATCACTAGACAGGTCCTTATTTTGTTTGAGAATGAATACATGGCCAACGTTTATTGAACACCATGGCAAATTTGGCTACAGGACAGTGTGGTCATTTAATTTGCTCGGCTACATATCAAATTGTCCAGTATTAAATTGATGTTAGTTTTCCCCTGGGAACTCCAGTGCCATATAAAGAACCTCCAGCACACTGCTGCTCATATACTGACAGAGTCTCATCAGTCAGCACAGCAGTTCTCTTCTTCATTGTTCCTGAAGAAAAATCCATGGCTGGTAAGACGACGGACCATGCATCTTAAGAAAAAAAATATGCTTGAAAGAGCAGAATCATCATTCATGGAATGCTCAACGGCTGTGACTAGACCAGCAAGGCAGCAATCAATAAAAGTATATTTTGCTTCTGTGGAAGTCATCCATAACAAATGACAAAGTTAATTTGGCTGGATCACAGCAACCAAAATTATTTGACTTCACGAGGAAAAAGTGAGAAAACAAAGACTTTCTTAAGCTAACTTGTAAAGAATTAAAATTGCCACCCCTCAGAGAAGGAATGAGAAGAAATACATGTCCTAGATAGCAAAACATAACAGCAGCTGAATCTCAAAACAAACGTGTTCATTCATGTGTACTGGCAAATCAAAGCTAAAACGCATCCAAATTATTCATCTTTTGTTTTTGCCACGAATGAATGAGATCTTCAGATGCTGACTCATAAAATATTTCAAATGTTAGCCAACTCATAAAAGAAGCCCAAATTTAGGCCAATCGTCCAGGCCTTGGCAGCATCCCAAAGAAGCCAAATAGCACTGAAACCTGCCCTGATTGAATCACTGGCTATGCAGTAGCAAATAGCACCAGGAAATCAGGTCCAATTCAACATTTATTAGTCAGAACTAAGCTTCTAAACACTGAGCAAATTGAGTGATTATTTCCTACAAGTCCAATTCACAGCTGACCGGTGCATGACACTTAGAGGGACCAAGCCAAGCATACAAATTGGTAGAACCTAGACTGAACAGCTCATTGCTGCATCGCAACCACCGGAATATAACTCTAGATACCTGAAAGCAAGTAATACCATCAGTCAAACAAAATTGTACTATTCATTCAGGAAAACCCATTGGGAGTATAACTTTTGTATGTCTCAAACAATAAACATTAGCTTCACCATTTGTGTAAATTATGCCAAAAGCTGCAAAGTTGAACCATCTTCAGCATCACTAGACAAAACCAATATTTGAAATATATAACAACATTAAGCAACTTTTAGTTTGGCTCTGATACAAAAAAAAAAGCAACTTTTAGTTTAGTCACACGCCTTCAACTTCGAATACTAGCTCTCTAAAAAAAAACTTCTAGTACTACTAGCAATATTGGCTACATCTGATCTGAGCAGAGGTTAATTAAAAGAACAGTTGACACACGAGGGGCTCATGGGGTAGGAAAGCAAAAACATTTGGTTTAGAAATGTACGAGTTAGCTAGTCACTAAACAATCGGCTTTGATAAAGTAAATGCATTATAAAGGGAACCATGGGCCTCCCCTCGAGGGCCTCAAGTTGATCCAAAAAAAAAATATCATGCTGTATAAGCCTCAAGCAAGGGATTGTGCAACATATTATTAATTCACACTTCCATTGGTCAAAAATGACTGTCATTTCTTTTACTCTCACAGTGTCAAGCAATACTTTCACCATGAGAGGCAGCCTGCCATGAAAGGCAGCATCATAGGAGGTTGTCAGGTGTGCATAAAAACTGAGCAAAGGGTTGCGGAAAAAATCTTACAATCTTTCTTTCAATTTGGTACTTGAGAAATGGTAGTGAAAAGAAAAGAAAATAGTTTTTTAACAGCTGTTCAGATACCTCAACATACATACAGAAAATAAGCTTAAGCTTACCTGCTTAACAAATAGAGGTATTGAGCAAAAGCTCACCTCGGTCCTGTCCACCAGCAACAGCTCCATCATGTCCACCACCAACACATGTTTCTACAAGCATAATAACAATAAGTCAAAGCAAACAATGTGTCATGTGGGGCAGAGGTTATCTGGATATATTCTTAAGCTTGTCCTACACCATATCGGAAAGTAAAATAAAATATACTCATCATACTAATAAACCCTGGGAATATAAGTGATTGTGATTTAGAGATTTTTTTCATGTAATCAACTTCGAAAAGCTGTGTATCTCATTCTCATCTTGAGAGAAAAAAAAGATACTGCAGCTATGCATTACACAAGTGTCAAACAGAACATTGCAGAATGACATCGCTATATGTTGACGAGATCAACAAGCAACCGAAGAAACAAGTGATGCAACACTGCTTACAATTGTTAGCTTAACATGAAAGGATGCGAACACAATTCCATCAACCAGTTACTAAAACTAACTTGATTTGTTATACTACCCGCAGTGCAAAGGCATGCTTGTTTTATTTATTCTGAGATGTGTAAAGACATGCTATATTACCTGCAATAAAGACACTTTCAAATGGAAGATAACGGGCAAGCATGCTGGGATGGGGAATTTTCTTGAACTGCAATGACTCAAGATGAATCAGGAAGAGACCGATAACTGATGTCCACATGAACACCACATTATTCTCCTCAGCAAACCCTACTATGTATAAGTGTGCTCTCATCTCTGGATTCAGGGGAAGTAGCTTGTCCAGTTCGATAGTTCTTTCCAGCTCCCATGAAGCAACACCATGACAATCGGTCTTTCTCCTCCATGATTGTGCGCAGAAGTCTATCACGATGAGAAAACCAAGGCCACCGCCCTTTGCCCGTACAACCGTCAATTCATGTCTGCCGTGGGAGGAAACCACACCCACTGGTGTCGGTATCACGGCTATGCTCTGCTTCAACAGATCAAACTCGAGAATTCCAACTAAGCTCCCAAAAAGCATCCAGTGAAGGGAATTATCAACCAGCACAGCTTCCTTGGACGGAGAAACCATGAGGGGCCAGCTGCCGATAGGAACCTTGGGCGGAAGCGGCGCTGAGATGATATCACCCCACACGCCGGTCTTCGACGAGTAAACGCAGGCCAGCATTTGCCTGTCCTGCATGTCATAATCATCATCTGCCACCATCAAAACCACCTGGAAATGCTGGGCCTCTCCGGCAGCACGAAGCACGGCCCCGTGGACCATGATCCTGTTCAGATGTCCCATTAAGCCAGGGGGGAGGGCGATGAGGTGCTGGTCGGCGGTGACCGGATCCCACACCAGGACCCGGCTCCACGTCAGGTGGATGACGAACACGAGGCCATGGCGGGATCCGAGGGGCATGAATTGGTCGCCGTCCTCGAACTGCAAGGCGAAGCGCTCGGGCGGGACACGGTTGGGGTCCTCCAGTGTGGGTACGAAGTAGAGGCTGCGAGGACCCATGTCGAAGAAACCGACGAGGGGAGGGTTGCGGCGGTAGCGGCGGCGGAACCGACGGACGAATCGTGGGTCGGAGATGAGGCAGCACCATTGACGGCAGACGAGGGAGGCGCGCGGGAGGGAGGAGGGCTGCGGGGGGAGGCGGAGGAGGATCTCGGTGAGCAGATCCTCGTCTTCCAGCGGCGGCGTCGCCGCCGGCCAGCGGGGGCTGCTCATCTTCTCGCCCTCGTTCCTCTCGTGCGGTGTGAAGTGAAGTGGACCGGCCCACGATATCTAATACTCCTACCAATTTTATATTTTTTGCCCTGCGGAGATTTAAGCCCACGATCCCCTGAAAATAGATTAGGCCCACGATAATGTATCCATTCGCAGTCGCAGCTTTCCATTCCCTACCACTAAAAAAAGGAGTGATACTCGCCGACGCGCCGGCCCAAATTTGGGCGGCCGCTGCGCTACCACATGATCCGAACGTTTCCTTCTCGCTAGGGTTTCTTTCCTCTCGGGGCGATCTAGGTCGCCGCCATTGAGACCTGGCTTTCCCTGTCCCCGCTTCCTTCCCTAGTCCTTCGCTCGAGATTGATTGCGTCAGGCTCATCGATCCGGGTGGGGTGGGGAGAGAAGGAGGCTTCTAGGGTTCCTGCAAGAGCCGGTACGTTGTTGATCGGGTTAGGGTTCGAAAAAGTCATGGCATTAGGCGGAGCTTCGTGGTCGAGTTCGGGACCTACGAATCCGGATGATGTGACTGCGCTGATGAAGGAACTAGGTCTTCGGGAGGAGGACCTAGACGACGTGGTTTTCAATGAAGATGAGGCCCCGGGTGAGGCGGCGCGATGGATAGCACTGGCTAGGGTTCACTCGCCATAGACATACATCCAGTATTGGTTTTTCAAGAACATGAGAGTTGCATGGGATCTAGCACAGGAGGTGCAGTTCAAACCTCTGGAAGATAATTTATACACTGTGTAGTTCTCTTGCCTAGGTGATTGGGAGAGAGTAATGCGTGATGGCCTGTGGCACTTCCGGGGTGATGATGTGATACTCAAACCGTATGATGGGATGGCTAAACCATCTACGGCCCTACTTGATACGATTGAAATATGGGTGCAAATCCATGATGTGCCACCCTTGTATGCCCATCTTGTCCCATCCTTAGTAGCAAAGGTAGGAGAAGTCCTATATGCCGAGCCACAGTCACAAGATTTCACGCGCAATTTCCATCGGATATGGGTTCGGATCAATGTCAACAAGCCACTGAGGAATGCTGTCTCGATGATAAGGGATGGGAAGCGCCAGATTTACAGGCTCAAATATGAAAAACTCCCGTATTGGTGTGCGGTGCGTGGCCTGCTAGGTCATCAGTTCAAAGAGCATGGCAATGGAATTCACCCACCATCAACTTTGGTTTTCAAAGACCTGAGAGCTTCATGGGTTATGCGAACCGGACATGGTCTAGGAGGGGGACGAGGCCGCAGATTGGTCGGAGAGGGCGCCGTGGAGGTAGTGCAGCTGGCCCTCATTTTGATCATGACAAGGGCAGCGATGGAAAGGATGATATTGGCAGTGCTTCAGACACCGTCATGGATGAAGGTGATAACAACAGAAAGAGGGCACCAACCCACACGCAATATGGGATGCAATCAGGGAACAACGAGATAAGCGGTGCACGCTAGGGGGCGATGTTTTTGCTACCAGCACCCTCAACTGTTCCAGCTAGCCCGAGCAACAAACAAGATACAAAGAGGACCAAGATGAGTTCAGATGTAGGGGAGGAAAACTTGGAAAATATTGACAGTCTTGGCAAGTCTGTCTCTTCTTTGGCGGGCTCCTTCGAGGAGCGCTGTCGGTGTCAAAACCGGCGGATCTCGGGTAGGGGGTCCCGAACTGTGCGTCTAGGCCGGATGGTAACAAGAGGCAAGGGACACGAAGTTTTACCCAGGTTCGGGCCCTCTTGATGGAGGTAAAACCCTACGTCCTGCTTGATTGATATTGATGATATAGGTGTTACAAGAGTAGATCTACCATGAGATCAGAGAGGCTAAACCCTAGAAGCTAGCCTATGGTATGATTGTATGTTGTGATTGTTGTCCTACAGACTAAAACCCTCCGGTTTATATAGACACTGGAGAGGGCTAGGGTTACACAAGGTCGGTTACAAAGGAGGAGATATATCCATATACGTATTGCCTAGCTTGCCTTCCACGCCAAGTAGAGTCCCATCCGGACACGAGACGAAGTCTTCAATCTTGTATCTTCATAGTCTAACAGTCCGGCCAACGGAGATAGTCCGGCTGTCCGGAGACCCCCTAATCCAGGACTCCCCCAGTATCCCCTGAACCAGGCTTCAATGACGATGAGTCCCGTGCACAGTTGTCTTCGGCATTGCAAGGCGGGTTCCTTCTCTGAATACATCACAGAAGAACTTGAATACGAGGATAGTGTCCGACCCTGCAAAATAAGTTCCGCACTTCGCCGTAGAGAATAATGCTTTCGCAGATCTAATCCGCTAGCTTGCTTTGGCAACATGACGTTACGTCATGGCCCGGTGATTATTCGAACTGTTTCTTTTAACCAGCCCCGCACATAACGCGAGGCAGTTTTTCGACACGTCTTGTCAAAGCAGAGATCGTGTCCCCCTATTACGGGATTCTCATCAATACGGGCGTGGGTAACCCAACCGCGCCATCAATTGCGGCGCTTGGGGGATAAGCGAGTTTTACTAGGCAAGTGGGGACGTTTAATTTTGTCTGCCCATATAAAGGGATAAGGATTCACCTTTCTATCCACGCCTTCTTCTTCCTCTGCTCATCCGCTCCCGCATACTCGAGCTCTAGCGCCCAAGCTCTCACTTCCACCTCAACCTTCTCCAACCATGTCCGGAGCGGGAGGCAAGTGGATGGTCTCCTCCATCACGGAGGGAGACATCAAGAAACTGAGGAGAGCCGGATACCTGCACGACAACATCGCGCACCGGCTCCCAGATGAGGGACAGCTCATCCCCACCCCCGAGTCCCATGAGAGGGTGGTATTCCTCACTGATTTCCTCCGCGGACTGGGATTTCCTCTCCATCCCTTCGTCCGGGGCTCATGTTTTATTACGGCCTGGATTTCCATGATCTGGCCCCGAACTTCATCGTCAACATCTCGGCATTTATCGTCGTGTGTGAGGCCTTCCTCCGCATCAAGCCCCACTTCGGCTTATGGTTGAAGACCTTCAATGTCAAGCCGAAGGTAGTGAGCGGTCGCCAGGCGGAGTGCGGAGGCGCCATGGTGGGCAAGATGCCCAACATCACATGGCTCGAGGGCACCTTCGTGGACACCATAAAGGTGTGGAAATCGGGGTGGTTCTATATCACCGAGCCGTGTGACCCCGCATGGGTAGCGTCCCCCGAGTTCCGATCTGGCATCCCCATGCGGCTCACCTCCTGGAAAGAGAAGGGCATGTCCTGGGGTAATTCAAAAGAGCTAACCGGACTCCAGTCATTTATTCAGAACATGGTGGATAAGAAGCTCAAGCTTGTCAACATAGTTCAGGTTATGCTATTTCGCCGAATACTCCCGTGCCAACAACGGGAGTTTACCTTGTGGGAGTTCAATCCGGCGCAGCACCGAACTCTGAACAGGCTCTTCGACACGACTCATGAAGATGCCTGGAGGGTGCTGTTCAAGGGCGCCACGGTCCCTCCCCCCATTACTGAGGATCGCGGATTCAGCACGAAGCGCCACGCCAGTGCGGTAAGTTGTTTTACCTCTTACAGTATATTTGTTATATATATATATAGATTGGCTCTATGCGGGATCTAAACTCCCGTAATTTTGACAGGACTGGCAGAAGATGGACGGACAGATCGACTGTCTGGCTCCCTTGCCCGAAGGCCCCGCAGACACTCTTCTGATGAAGATGCTGACTCCGGCCCCTTATAAGGTGCCGGAGAAGACCAAGAAGGCCAAGGGAGCTCAAAAGAGTTCCCAACGCCAGGCGTCGTCGGACTCACCGTCCGATGACTCTGCGGTGCACTCTTCCCCCGAAGACGAGGAAGAGGAAGAGGAGGCTCCCCCACCGACTGGGGGAGACAAGAAAAGGAAGGCCGCCCCAACTGGGGAGGCCGAAGGGTCCAAGAAGGGAAGGACGCTCCTTCCGGACAGCTCCACCGCCGCCGACGAAAGTGAAGACGAGTGGTTTCCCAGGGGCAAGCCCCAGGGGAGATCGTAAGTATTCGGATACCAAAGTAACCCATAGGATTCCTTTCTCGCATTGCTTTCCTTAATGCCGAACTCAATTGTGCAGGCCGCCCCGAGCCAATATCGAGGTATACTCGGACAGCCCCTTGGGCGCGTCGGACATGGATAGCGATCCAGTCCCGGCGGCCACCTCCCCTCATCCGGCCGACGACACCGACGTGCTGTCTCAAGAGGCACTGGATCGGGGGGGACAGTCCCAGAGGCGCCTCAAGGCGACCTTCCGTACTCCGGGAGCCGAGGGGACGGGGTCCCCGGAAGCTCCGAGTTCGGCCCTCAGCCGAACACCACGCCAGACCCTTCAATGGATCCGAGCTCGGGCAGGCAGTCCCCTTCTAAGGAGGGTGAGACGCCAGTGCCGGTGACCTCTGTCCACCCAGAGGCGTCGGACACTATGTTGGAAGCACTTCGCAGCGCTTCCATCAAGGAGGAGCACCACACTATCATGAGTGCGGTGATCCAGAATGTTCAGTCCGCCAAGAGCGGATTGACTGAAGCCTGTACTAGCCTTCTAACAGGCTTCGAGGTAAGTATTTTAAAATGCAGTAGAAGTGTTACCGCATAGACAGTAGCCCCTGATGCTTTGTTCGGTGTTCACAGAGAAAAGCCGAACAGAGGATTAAATAATATCGCAGGAGTTTAATATAAGTATGTCAATATGCATGTGCACGCTTCGCTGCTGGCGTCCGCCGCACTAACTGCAGAGGTCGCCGTACTAAAGGAGGCCCTCGAGGGGTCCCAGAAGGAGCTCGGCCTTGCTAAGAGGCAGCTCGAGGAGAACAAGGGTAAGTGATACCCCGTCTGTAGATGAGAAAAAGGACGCGATTGCTGAATGACAGGATCATTGTATGTTTGCCAGGGGCCACGACCGAGGTGGCGACCCTGAAGCAAGCGCTGTCCCAGGCCGAAGAAAAGGCAGCCCAGGAGCGCACCGAGCGAGAGAGGCACGAGGCTCGGGTGGGCGAGGTGCAGCAAGAGCTCCAAGCTCTCGTGACGAAGCACGAGGCGTTGGAGCTTGACTTGAAGACGAGAGAGTCTGAGCTTCCCGCGGCCCGTGAGAGCGCAAAGAGTGCCAAGGCCGAGGCCCAGAAGGCCCTTCAGGAGATTGAAGCGATGAAGAAGATAGCGGCGGGTAAGGCTTTCTATATGCAAAGCAAGCATACAACGGTGAATTACCGATTACTTACCCGAATCCGGAGCTCTTCAGGAGCATTCGCAGATTTGCCCCGCAGTGTGTCCGATGCCGCACTATTCTACCAGGCCGAGGACGGAAGCCCGACGGAGAAGCTGTTCTGGTCTCAGTATGCCGAGGCCGAACATCCGGTGCCAATGAGCGACCAGCTGAAGCAGATGGCCGAGCTACATAAGGCGGCCGATCAGGCCATGAAGGGCTTCATAGTCCGGTTATGCCCTGGCGACGCCCTTCCGAACAGCTTCTTCGGCCTGGTGAGGCGGCTTGTGGATGCCTGCCCACGGCTGGAGGTCGTCAAGCGATCCGTCTGCATTGAAGGTGCACGCCGGGCCTTCGCCCATGTGAAAACGCAGTGGGTCAAGCTAGACGCCGTGAAGCTTATCAAGGAGGGGCCGCCAGAGGGCAAGGAGCACCGCCACCCCGAGATGTACTACGAGAGTGTTCTGCCGGGCGCCCGTCTTATCGCGGATGAGTGTTCAGAAAATGTAATATTTGAATGAGACTTGCTCGTTTTTTATCCTGTGTAATGAAAACTTGTTTCATATGCGCTATGCAACGCTTGTGTGAATTTAAAATATTACCTTCTGTTTGGTTGTTTATCCAATCTGAGAGATGGCTAGTCCTCGGCTTCTGCCCCCATGCCACGAGTGCCGGGGTGTTCGGGATAAACCTGAGCACTCTTGTTCCCATGTTTGGGTCCTTCGAGGGAGGTGCTCAGCACAACGAACAAGGCAACTGGACTAATAATGCTTTATCACTCTCACTTAGCCATAGAATTCTATAATTTTAAATTTCGGCGAAGCCCCTAGTATTCGGAAGGCCGAATTCGGGGCGCGATACACGCCTGTAAGATGGATGGAGCCGGCCTGTAACACCCTCGATGCGACTATATCTCCCACGTGTCGAGGCACGACTTAGAGGCATAATCGCATTGAAGGCATATGTCGCAAGTCAGGCAATCATCACAAACATCCCATGTAACATAGATAAATAAAAGGGATAACATAGTTGGCTTACACTCGCCACGTCAATCAAGTACATAAATAACATACATCATCCAAAACACTCATGGCCCGACTACGGCGCCAAAATGAAAGATAACCCAACATGCGACATGGTCCCGATCACCCCCAACTGGGCACCACTAGTGATCATCAGGAAAGGAAACATAGTATCGCTCAGAGTCCTCGTCGAACTCCCACTTGAGCTCGAGCGCGTCACCTGGAGCGGAATCATCTGGACCTGCATCTGGTGTAATAGTAATCTGTGAGCCATAGGGACTCAGCAATCTCGCACCCTCGCGATCAAGACTATTTAAGCTTAATAGGTAGGGTAAGGTGAATGTATGTGGAGCTGCAGCAAGCGACTAGCATATGAGGTGGCTAACCTATTCGCAAAAGAGAGCGAGAAGAGGAGGCAAAGCGCGAGCGAGAAACTAGAGGACAACCTGCGCAAGCATTACTCCAACACCGTGTTCACTTCCCGGACTCCGCCGAGAATAGACCATCACGGTAACTCACACGGTTGATTCATTTTAATTAAGTTAAGGTTCAAGTTATCTACAACCGAACATTAACAAATTCCCATCTGTCCATAACCGCGGGCACGGCTTTCGAAAGTTTAAATCCCTGCAGGGGAGTCCCAACTGAGCCCATGACAAGCTCTCATGGTCAACGAAGGAATAGACCTCCTCCCGAGACGTTTCGATCAGACTCGGTATCTCGGTTCTTCAAGACACTTCGACAGGTTAAAACAAGACCAGCAACACTGCCCGAATGTGCCGACAAATCCCGATAGGAGCTGCACATATCTCGTTCTCAGGGCACACTCAGATGAGCTCTCCATACAACTAAAACCAAACCTCGAGTTACCCCGAGGGGGCGCTGCACAGGACTCTAGTTCGGACCAAAACTCAGAGGAGCACTGGCCCGGGGAGGGTTTAAAATAAGATGACCCTCGGGCTTCAGAAACCCAAGGGAAAAGAGGCTAGGTGGCAAATGGTAAAACCAAGGTCGGGCTTTGCTGGAAAAGCTTTAATCAAGGCGAACTATCAAGGGGTTCCCATTATAACCCAACCGTGTAAGGAACACAAAATCCGGGAACATAACACCGATATGACGGAAACTAGGGCGGCAAGAGTGGAACAAAACACTAGGCGAGAGGCCAAGCCTTCCACCCTTTACCAAGTATATAGATGCATTAAGATAACATGGCAATATAATGATATCCCAATAAGTAAATAAATGTTCCAACAAGGAGCGGCCTCCAATCTTCACCTGCAACTAGCAACGCTATAAGAGGGGCTGAGCAAAGCGGTAACATAGCCAATCAATGGTTTGCTAGGACATGGTGGGTTAGAGGTTTGACATGGCAATTTGAGAGGCTTGAAAGCAAATGGTAGGCATTGTAGCATTGGCATAGGAAAAGAGCAAGCAAACTAGCATAGCAAAGATAGTAGTGATTTCGAGGGTATGATCATCTTGCCTGCAAAGCTGTCAGAGTTGACTAGATCCTCGAAAGCAAACTCAACGGGCTCCTCGTTAGCGAACTCGTCTCCCGGCTCTACCCAAACAAGACAAACAAGCAAACGGAACACAATCAACCACGTGCAAGGATCAAACAATATGGTGCAATGATGATATGCTATGCGGGATGCGATGCGGGATGCATATGCAAGATGTGACAGGAAATGCATGAACCTGGCCTCTACATGGGAATCCAAGTGTGCCACTGGAAATATGAGATGAAATCGCTTGAAAACGATATAAAGAACGCCGGAATCGGAGTTACGGTTTGGAAATGGCAAGCGATTCAAATATGACACCGGTCTGCGATTTACAGCAAGTAGCCATCTAAATGCAATGAGATGAACATGCTACAGCACTCAAACATGGCATAAAATTACATGGCAGGGATGCATTCAACATGCTTAACAAAAGTCTAGCACTGAGCTACGACCAATTCATCCATTAACAGGTTCAAACAAGCATGGCAAAAATGCATATGACAAACAGATCTTAGACTTTGTGAAATTAACACTTGTCTGAAATTTCAGATCAGGTGGCACTCTTTGGAGCAACAAAACTACATGCTACAAGACCTGAACATGACAAAGTAAAACATGGCATGGGGCTACTCAAAAAGCTTAACAAAAGTCCCTTAGTGACCTTGAGCCAAAAGGGATCAGAAAACATATTAGCAAGCATGTGAACATAGCCAAAGCATAATCAGTTTTCAGACTTAGTGAAAACTGGCACATGCTGAAACATAACTCAAGTAGGCATGTTTAGGAGCTCGATGCACTCACTACGGAGCAAGTCATGAAAATCTAAGCATGCATCTATCAAGAACACACAAAATGCAAGCTAGACATGGCAAGAACAATAGCATAGCATGCACAGATCAACTACAACATCATCGGCAAAATTGCAAACAAGTTGACAATCTACCCAGATTCACAAAGTAGCAAAAGTAGAGCTCGATTGACTCAAGCTAGGGTGCTCCATAATTGCAAACAAAGACATGGATGGATAGAGCACTACAAGATTAATAAAACATCCTTACTGATCATCCTCAAAAGAGGCACAGATCACTAGGAAACAACATGAACATATGACAACACGAGCTAAACAGGTCAAGGACTTAGTGGAAATGCTAAGTCCCTGAAAACAGAATTACCAAGTGCCTCACTTTGCAAGCTTGTGCTAGTCACCACACACATCACAAAAATACAAGGGTTGCACCTCTGGAAAGATGACAACACCCTTAACAAAACATATGTAGAGCATCAGGGCATATCATGCACACAATAATCATGGCAAAAATGACAAATGCCTAAATGGAGTAGCAGATCAGACAAATATCTCAAGTAGCCCTCTTCTAACAGCATTTCAGGCATCAAGATGAACTCAAATGAAAATGATGCAATGGAATGAAATGATGTACTCTCTGAGACGAACATTTTGATATGCTAAATGTCAAAAACAGAGCTACAGATGCGGAGATATAGCATGATGAAGATGCAAGAAAAATATAAGGGAGAGGGGGAAAGTCAACCTTGAGATCTAGGGTTTACTGTAGCAGCGAATCGGGAACACTGTAGCAAGTCGCCGGATCTAGGTCACCGGGGACGTCGATCGCCGGAGACGAGGCGGGGCGGCCGGATCTCTCGCCGGAGAAGTCGCCGGCGTCGAGGAGGCAGTCGCCCGGAGCTTCAAGGAGGCGGGGCAAGGCGTCGCGGGGCGCGGGGCTGCCGGCGTCGAGCTTGGCGGCGGAGGCGGCATCGGCGAGCGGGCGGAGATGGTGCG
>NC_057809.1:31051260-31056198 GCF_018294505.1 Triticum aestivum
GCACGGGCCTTGCGGGCCCGTGGCGGCGCGGTGAAGTGGGCGCGGGCGGCGGCGAATCAGAGGATGCCACGTGGCGTCGGACGGCGGAGCGGACAATGTCCGACGGCGGGATTTTTGTCCGGTCGCGAGGAGAGGGAGAGATCTAGGGTTTGCCCCGAAAATTTCGGGGAGTGATCTTTAAATAGAGGTGGAGGGAGCTAGGAGAGTCCAAATGAGGTGCGGTTTTCGGCCACGTGATCGTGATCGAACGCTCTAGATGATGGAGCAGGTTATGGTGGGTTTTGGGCCAAATTGGAAGGGTGTTGGGCTGCAACACACACGAGACATTTTCGGTCCCTCGGTTAACCGTTGGAGCATCAAACGAAGTCCAAATGATACGAAACTTGACAAGCGGTCTACCGGTAGTAAACCAAGGCCGCTTGGCAAGTCTCGGTCCAATCTGGAAATGTTTAATACCCACACATGAAAGAAAACTAGAAACGACCACCGGAGGAGAACGAAGCGCCGGAATGCAAAACGGACAACGGGGAAAATGCTCGAATGCATGAGATGAACATGTATGCAAATGCAATGCACATGATGACATGATATGAGATGCATGACAACGATAACAACACACGGAGACAAAGAGCCGAACCCGAGAAGATAAAATAACTTAAAGCCGGAAACGGCAAGAGTTGGAGTACAAATTGGGTAAGTTACATCCGGGGTGTTACACGGCCCCTCGCCCTAAGCGGCATAAGTCTTTAGGGACTCGGAAAATCTCGCCGAACAGCGACCAGTCTCTCGCCTTGTCATGACAGTCAGTTTTAGCTTTCTCTACTAAGGTGCTTGGCCCGGCAGAACCGGGGCACAATCGCAGTAGTTCTCCTAGCGCTACCTTAGCTGATAGAGCGGAACGTAAGGTACCAAAACATAGGAGCCGGGCAAACCCAACATTTGACCAAATACATGATTCGGAGCTGATGCATATAATGCTATAAGTTCGGGATGCCACACTTGTGAAAGTGTTTGGACTTTTCACACCATATTGTGGGTACATAAGCCCCTGGTGCATTGGCCGTACCAGAGTGTACGGTTGCTAGGCGTCATTAATGAACGCATAGATATGTATACATATAACAAAAATGCGATAATATTTGTAATGTCATGCATTGTATATTAAAAAATTGCATTAAAGCAGAGTGATACAGATAGTGTAATGAGCAAAAGAGTAGGACTATGTCCCTTCCAAGGGCGAGCTGAGGAATTATGTGAAATCTGCAATCCACCTGGGAATTCCGTAGTCGTCGGTCTCCTTGGTTGCTGTATCACGTGTTCGGCAATAGAGCCGCCGGACATAGTTCCCAGAGATTGAAGTCCTGAAAGAAAAAGAAAAATAACCAAACGGGAAGCCCCTGGTGCGGTTTAGGCCGCATTTTGGGACGTGCCGTGGTTGTGCCTCCCCCTCCCCATCTGTGCCCATGGTATTTTTAATGCGTAATGATGTACGTGCGACACGAACAATGTCGTTGGGCTGGGATTGGGGTGGCTGTCGTATTGCTACACGAGCTCAGATCGCGCTAGTCGCTCTATTTGCCGATTGCCCCAAGCGTGCTTGAAGGTGTCCGGGCTTTAGAACGCCGAACTGGTAGATTGCCTTGAGAGGCTGCTTTGGCTTCTGCTGCGAGGGCCGCGGTGTGCTCCTCTGTTCGGAGAGAGCGCTATGTGTTTCCATTGACTGTAATAACTCCGCGAGGTCCTGGCATCTTGAGCTTGAGGTATGCATAATGTGGTACCGCATTGAATCTAGCGAATGCGGTTCGTCCGAGCAGTGCATGATAACCACTGCGGAACGGGGCTATATCAAAGATTAACTCTTCGCTTCGAAGTTATCCGGGGATCCAAATACCACTTCTAGTGTAATTGAGCATGTGCAGTGGGCCTCTACGCCTGGAATGACGCCTTTAAAGGTCGTCTTTGTGGGTTTGATCCTTGAGGGGTCTATACCCATTTTGCACACTATGTCCTGATAAAGCAGGTTCAGGCTGCTGCCGCCGTCCATGAGGACTCGAGTGAGGTGAAATCCGTCGATGATTGGGTCTAGGACCAGTGCGGTGAATCCGCCGTGATGGATACTAGTGGGGTGGTCCCTGCGATCGAAGGTGATCGGACAAGAGGACCAAGGGTTGAACTTCGGGGCGACTGGCTCCAGCGCATATACGTCCCCGAGCGCACGCTTCCGCTCCCTATTGGGGATGTGGGTTGCGTATATCATGTTCACCGTCCGCACTTGCGAGGGAAACCTCTTCTGTCCTCCGGTGTGCGGCTGCCGGGGTTCTTCCTCGTCATCGCTATGCGGCCCCTTGTCCTTGTTTTCGGTGATTAACTTGCCGGCCTGCTTGAACACCCAACAATCCTTGTTGGTGTGATTGGCTGGCTTGTCTGGGGTGCCATGTATTTGGCACGAGCGATCGAGTATACGGTCCAAGATGGACGGACCTAGCGTACTTTGTTTGAATGGCTTTTTCCACTGTCCGGGTTTAGATCCTTTGAATCCGGCGTTGACTGCCGTATCCTCAGTACTTTCGCCGTTAATGCGGTGCTTATGCTTGTTGCGACGTGACCTGCTGTTGCCGTCCTTGGTATCTGAGGTACCATGGTTCTTAGATATGTTGTTATTGCGAGCCAACCAGCTATCTTCTCCCGCACAAAAGCGGGTCATGAGCGTCATGGGGGCTGCCATAAATTTTGGCTTTTCCTGACCAAGGTGCCAGGCTAGCCACTCGTCTCGGATGTTGTGCTTGAAAGCCACTAAGGCCTCCGCATCCGGACAGTCGACGGTTTGGTTTTTCTTTGTAAGGAACCGAGTCCAGAATTGCCTGGCCGACTCTTCTGGCTGCTGAATTATGTGGCTCAAGTCATCGGCGTCTGGTGGTCGCGCATAAGTGCCCTGAAAGTTGTCGAGGAATGCGGCTTCCAGATCTTCCCAACATCTAATGGAGTCCCTGGCAAGCTATTAAGCCAATGCCGTGCTGGTCCTTTGAGTTTTAGTGGGAGGTACTTGATGGCATGTAAGTCATCACCGCGGGCCATGTGGATGTGGAGGAGGAAGTCCTCAATCCATACCACGGGATCTGTTGTGCCGTCGTATGATTCAATGTTTACAGGTTTGAAACCTTCTGGGAATTGATGTTCCATTACTTCATCTGTGAAGCATAAGGGGTGTGCGGCGCCTCTGTATTGGGCTATATCGTGACGCAGCTCGGATGGGTCCTGCCCGCTGTGCTCGGCCCGGCCGGATTTGCTTTTACTGTATCTGGCGTGACGTTTACCATCTCGTAGAGTGGTGTGCCCTCGTGATCCATAGATTGATCTTGAGTGCTTTGCTTTGTCCTCCAATATGTCTCGCAGGTCTGGCGTATCTCCCCATGCCTTTTTATTTGGATGGCGTTGGGGTGGAGGCTGAGCTTTCGGCAGGAATGCCTCTCTATCGCGGCCACGAGGTGGCCGGTCAGCCGTATCATACGCTTCTTCCTCCAGTCGGGGTAGTAACCTGCGCCTTGGGTAACTCTTGGAGGGACGCTCGAGTTTATATTCCTCGGCTGCGAGGACTTCAGTCCATTTGTCAGCTAGCAGATCTTGATCAGCTTGAAGCTGTTGCTGCTTTTTCTTCAGGCTATTTGGCGTGGCCATAAGCCTGCGCTTGAAGTGCTCTTGTTCGAAGGGATCCTCCGGTACGGCGAATTCATCGTCGCCGAGGCTTGCCTCATCTTTGGAGGGGGGCATGTAGTTGTCATCCTCCTCCTCTCCGCCAGCCGCTCTCTCAGGAGAGCTGGCACCTTCATCCTCCTGATCTAACTCTTGCCGGAGGGGGTTTTCGTTGTCTTCGGCGCTATCCGGAGTGTTATTATCTCCTGTGCCGGTATCACCACTTTTGCTTTGGCGGGACTTAGAGCGGCGCTGCTGACGTCGGCGCTTGGGTTGCTTCTTGGAGGGGTCATCCTCTGCTATCTCGTCGTCGTTGCCTTCATTGGGTGTTTCCACCATGTATATGTCATACGACGAGGTGGCTTTCCAGTGCCCTATAGGTGCTGGTTCATGTTCGTCTCCTACATCGCCGTCCATACCGTCGATGTCTTCGGAGTCGAAGTCGAGCATGTCGGTTAAATCATCGACAGCGGCTACAAAGTGGGTAGTGGGTGGGCGTGGAATTTCTTCATCGTCCGCATCCCAGTCCTGTTGGCCATAATCCGGCCAGGGCTCTCTTGACAAAGAGAGAGACCTTAGTGAATTTAGAATGTCGCCGAAGAGCGAGTGCTGAAAGATATCCGCGGCGGTGAATTCCATGATCGGCGCCCACTCAGATTTGATTGGCAGGGGCGCGGATGGTTCGGGGTCCGGAAGAGAGTCCGGCACCTTGGAGTCACGGGTTGCGCAGAGAATTATGCTGGTGTTTGGCTCGACAGTCGTCGAGACTGCAGCCCCTGAGGCGGTGTCTAGCCACCCGTCCTCGATTGGCGTAGTTGGCTCCAAGCTAAGGGTCGGAGCTGGTGTGGGCACGGCCTCTGGAGTACCGCCCGGTGCCAGAGCTAGGTCATGCCCATCGAGACAGTGCGGCGCGCCTGGTTGTGGCTTGAATCCGTTGAAGATCAAGTCTCCGCTGATGTCGGCCGTGTAGTTCAAACTTCCAAATCTGACCTGATGGCCAGGGGCGTAGCTTTCAATCTGCTCCAGATGGCCAAGCGAATTAGCCCGCAGTGCAAAGCCGCCAAATACGAAGATCTGTCCGGGGAGAAAAGTCTCACCCTGGACCGCATCGCTACCGATGATAGTAGGAGCCATCAAGCCTAACGGCGACGACACAGAGGAACTCTCAATGAAAGCACCAATGTCGGTGTCAAAACCGGCGGATCTCGGGTAGGGGGTCCCGAACTGTGCGTCTAGGCCGGATGGTAA